>NW_026928152.1:0-32774 GCF_032062105.1 Saccostrea cuccullata | reverse complement strand
CTGTTTAAGGAAAGGGGGAATTTTTAAAAAACAAACCGGGGAATTTTGGAATTTCTTTTAAACAAAAAGGGAAGGGAGTTAAAACAAACCTTTAAAAATTCACCGGGGGGGAAAACAAAAACAAATTTTAAATATTAAAAAAAAAGTTTAAAAAAACTTTTTAAAAAAACCAAAAAGGCCCCGGGGCCAAAAAATTCATGAAAAAACCTTTAAAATTTCCTTTTTTTAAAAAAATTTTCCCCCTTTTTTAAAGGGGGGAAAAAATCACCCTACCCCCAAAAAACTGTTAAAAATTTAGACTTTTTGGGAAAAATAAGGTTTTGTTAAATGTTGCAAAAATACGTTTCATTTTTTAAAGGGGTTTTAAAAAAAAATTTTTTAAAAGGAATTTTTAATATTTTTTGAAATTTTTTCCCTTTGGGCCCCCCCCCCCAGGGGTTTAAATTTGGAACAAAGAATTTACCCCCCCAGGAGAAGGGGGCTTTCCAAAATTTAGGTTTTTAGGGGTTTTTTAAAGGAAAAAATTTAAAGATTTTCCAAAAATAAAAATTATTTTTTAAATGTTAAAATTTTGATTTTAAATTTTTTCCCCCCTTTCCCCCGGGGAAATTTAAAAATTTTTTACAAAAAAAATTGAAACCCCCAAAAGGTTTTCCAATTAAAAGGGTTTCTTTTTTAAAAGGGGTTTTAAGAAAATTTTCAAAATTTTTTTAATTTCAGAAAGAAAATTTTTTTCCCCGCCCCCCCGGGGTCTTTTTTGAAAAATTAAAAATCTACTCCCCCGGGATGTTCAAACCAATTTTTTTAAAAAAATTTGTGGCCCGTGGTTTTGAAAAAAATTTTTTTTTAACCCTTAAAAAAATTTTTGTTTTTTTTGATTTCCTTTTTTATTTTTAAAATTTAAATTTTCCCTTCCCCCAAGGATGGAAAAAAAATTGGCAAAAGGTATTTTTAAAAAATGGAAAAGTAAAATTTCAGACAAAAAAAAAACAGGTAAAAACAAAAGGAAAACCCAAAATGTGAAAAAAAATTTAAAAGTTGGCCTAGGTGGAAAAAAGAATTTGGGAAGAAAAATTTTTTAAATCCAAACCCACAGTTTTGGAAAAAAAATTTTTAAAAGGGGACCCCTAAAATTTTTTGGGGGGTTTTTGGGGAAAAATTTTTAAAATTGGATATTAAATGGTTTTAAAAAAAAACCCAACCTCCAGAAAAGGTTTTAAGGTTAATTTGATTTCCGGGCCCCAAAAAAGGGGTTTTTAAAATTTTTGGGTTTTTAAAATTTTGAAGGAAAAAATGAAAAAAAATTACCCTTTTAAATTTTTGAAAGTTAGGGAAAAAAAATTGGTTTTAAAATTTCTTTAAAAGGGTCAAAAGAAAGGTTTTTAAAGGTTTAAAAATTTTGGTTTTCTTTTGAAAGGGGTTTAAAGGGGGGCCGGGAGAAATAAAATCAAAATTTTAAAACTTTTAAAATTTGGGTTTTGAAATCTTTTGGGTTTGGAATTTTCCCTGGTAAAAAATTTGGATAAATTTGTTTTTAATTTAATGTGAATTTAATTATATTAAAAATTTGTTTAAATAAAAAAAACAAAAAAAGATTTCCTTTTAAAATTTTCGAAAATTTTAATAGTCTGAATTTTAGGGGAAAAAAGTTGGGAAATTTTTTTTAAACTATTTTTGGGGAAAAATTTAAGTTTTGGGTTTGGTAAAAAAAATTTGGGTTTCAATTGTTTTCAAATTGTAAAATTCCTGGGGGAAAAAGTTTGTTTTAAACTTTTTTAAACTAATTTGGGGGATTGTTTTTTTAAAAAATGTCCCCAAAATTTTTATGTTTTTTTTCCCTTTTCTTTAGAAAAGACCCGACTTTTGTTTTTCAATTAAAAAAGGGTTTTAAAAATTTTTAAAGCTTTTCCCCTTTTTTGTAAACAAAAATTTAATTGTTTTTCCTTTTTTTTGGGTTAAAGGTTTTTGGGCAAAAGTATTTTTAAAAAGGAAAAAGGGCCCTAAATTCCCTTTTCCCAGGGAATTTTTTTCCGGGGGCCTAATTTTTTCCCGTAAAAAATTTTTTTTCCGGGGGGTTACCCCTCAGGCATTTTTCCCTAAACCCTCCCCAATTCCTCTTTGTTTTCCGGGCCTTGGGTTTAGGCCCGGAACCCGGGTTTTCCCAATTATTTAAAGAGAAAAACACGGGTTTTAAAAACCCTTCCAAAAAAGCCTCCCCCCCTATTTTGGGCCAACTTTTCGTAAAGGCTGCCCCCGTTTTTTCCTTTTCCTTTTAAATATGGAAGCACTTTTTTTAAAAACCCTTGAAAAAATGGCCTTTCCCCATTTGATTAAGGATTTTGGAAGTTTATCTTTCCCTTTTAGAAAAATTTCCTTTTAACTTGAATGGCCAAAAATTACTCCCAAAAACTTTCCCCTTTGTTTTACATTTTGCAGAAATTTTAAAATTCAAAATTTAAAAATTTCCAATTTTTTGAAAAATTAATTTTCGGGTTCAATTTCCCCTTTTTTAAATTAAAAATGGAAATTTACAATTTTTTTTTAAATTTTAACTGTGCTTTTAATTTCCTCAAAAAGAATTTAATAAAAAAAAAACTTTCCTTTAATTAAAAACAGTTTTTGTCACAATTTTGGGGGGAAAAAGTTCCCTAAATTTTCTTTCCCAAAAACTTTTTCTCTTTTTCCAGGTCAAATTAATACGGGTTAAAAAATTTAAAAAATTGGGTTTTAATTCGTTTTAAAAATTCCTGCATTTATTTTAAAGGGAAGAAATTTTCCCCAAGCAAAAATTTAAACTGAATTTGGGGGGATTTCTTTTTTTAAAAGGGCAAAAAACCTTAACTTCCTTTTTTTGCCCAAAAAACCCCCCAAATTTTGGGTATGGCCCTCGATTAGTTCTTTCTCTCACAGAATGGACAGTTTGAGGCCTTTCTCCTTTACATACGTACATGATCAGACCCTACAAAAGTCTGAGAGTTGAAAATGAAAAGTTATTTTTTGAGTTCAAGAAGGATAACTCTGTCAAAAATCAGTTGAACTTGACCTGAATGTTCTGGTAAAATACCTTCCTATCAATACATGTACATCCTTTAAAACTTTAAAGAGTGGAAGCTGAAATTTTATTCTTAAATTTTTTTAGTTCAAGAGGAATAACTCTGTCTAAAATCATCAGATCATAACCAAATTCAAACTTGACTACATGTATATACATATTCCTATGACGTATCCATATAAATTTTGAGATGAATGTGTGTAATTGTTGCTGTCTGTTAAGATATAAGGAATGGAAAGTCTGAATGAGGACAGAATGATGGAATCAAGTAACAGGGTAACGTCACTATATATATACATTTGCCCCCGCCCATTATATGGCAGGGGATAAAAATTTGGACAGAGAATCTCAGATTCTTTTTTCACTGTAGCCTTATAAACTAAGAAATGGACATTGTGAGCTATAATTAAACTTACCGGGAAGTCCATCATGTAGTCGGCGTGCCAGGCAGGGCGACGCCGAATCCTCGTAGATCGTCGTGGCTCCATCTGGATCGATAAAAACAAGAAAACGCTATCAGTATACACAACACAAATATTTCCCTTGATTTCTAAAATAAGCCACTAGAAGTTACAGGTTTTTTACTGGGTCATCTTGAGGTCAGATTACAGATCCCGTTCCTAGTCATAGTTTTCCAATTTCAAATCTTTTTGCCAGTGAAGGTACCCGTAGATATACTATTACTGTAGTAATAATATAAACTTAAAAAAGCAGGCTTCATATTTTAGCCGCTTTGGCACAGACACTGATGCGCTTATTCAAGAAACCCATACGAAATCATTATATAAATACAACATACAACGTGGATGTGTGTAGCGCTAATCAAGAATATACCAACAATTCAATACCTAGTGATGATTATTCTTAATTTTGAATACACCAATATATAAGACCATGAGGATCATGATTTGAAGATATCAGAATGAACACTACCTAAAGACATTTGTCTGTTTGTTTCCAAAAATTTAAACCTTGGCCGTAACTTTTGAGCGGGTGGGGCTATGGTTTTCATAATTTTCACTGACAGCAGTATTCCTTGTAACAAGACCAACAAATTTGACTTCTAGAACTTGACTTTAGAGTTTGACCCACTTTTACCAAAACTTTCTGAACTTTAACCTAGTTGGCCATAACTTTTGAATACATGTAGTTGATGCTATGGCTTCCATACTTTGACCTTAGAGTTTGATCCTTGTTAAGGAAAATAATCTTAACCATAATTTTTCAACTGTTAGTACAAGGGTTTTTCATATTTCAAAGATTTATTCCTTCTGACAAGAACTTTCTTTGGAAATCAACAATTTTGACCTTTTGACCTTGAACTTTGAAATTTGAGAAACTTCAACCCTTGCCATAAGCTGTCATGCATGGGTGGGCATTTGTGTTTCAGAAACAAATCTAGTTTGTTGAGAAAAAAAAAATTTAAATCTCTCGCGCTCAATTTTCATATCTTATTTATTATACCTCCATTTGGTCCTTCAAGTGAATAAATCTGAGTGACTGACAATGATAAGTTTATGACAACTGCATGTGCAAATTTAGAGGGTTTTTTTTGGGGGGGCAGTGAAAGTCACCTTGGACCCCTGAAATCCTTGGACCTCTACTTAAAGCAGCAGATTTATTCCAAATTGTTTTAATAAGTAATAGTTATCAAGCTTATCTTTTCTTGATTATCTCCCCTCGAACGTGGACTTGACCCTTCATTTTAAAAATTTAAACTCCCCTTTACCCAAAGATGCTTTGTACCAAGTTGGATTACACAGACAGATGGACAACAGGTGATCAGAAAAGCTCCCCTGAGCAATCAGCTCAGGTGAGCTAATAAGTCTTTTCTAGCCCAGTGTTTCTTGATAAGAAGATTTTCAAAGATTTTTTCTATATATATTTCGATGTAAAATTTGATTCCTTATAGTGGCCCATGATTTGAACACTTCCAGAATGCTTTCACATAAGTTTTAGCTTTTCTGGCCCAGTGCTTCTTCAGAAAAAGATTTTTATAGATTTTTCAGATAAACTTCTATGAAAAACTTTGATCATTATCCTTTATGCCAGGCCCTTACCAGGAGGGGGGATAGGGAGGGTCATGATTAGAACAAATGTTTATGATAGAATCTACATGACCAGAGGGTGTTTCAGTATAAATATGAACAATCATGGCTTTGTTGTTCTTGTGAAGAGGAGTTTTAAGGATTTTTCCAAAATATTGCTTTGATCATCCATTGTGCTCCCACTCAATCCCTTGCTTCCATATAAATATGACCAATAATGTCTTTACAATTCTTGAGAAAATATTATTTTATTAATAAGTTTTTCCTATATACTTTGATTGCCCATTATGGGCTCACAACTACCCTGTGGAACATGAATTGATCAAACTTGAATCTACCTAAGGATGTTTCACCATAAGTTTAATTTTCCCTGGCACAGTTGTTCTTGAGGATAAGATTTTTAAAACATGTGACCAAATTTTCACTATTTCTTAATTATCTCCCCTTGAATGAGTTTATTTGTTTGTACAAACTTGAATCCCCCTTATCCAAGGATGCTTTGTGGCAAGTTTGGTTAAAATTGGCTTAGTGGTTTTTGAGAAAAAGTCAAAAATGTAAAAAGTTTACAGACGATGGACAGACGGACGAAAGACGGACAAAATATGAACAATAAAGCTCCCTTGAGCTTTCAGATCAGGTGAGCTAAAATGACCATCTCTTAATATAAAATGGTTAAGAGCCATTCATCTGAATAATATTAATTTTTTTCAACAAAATATATTTATGCCCATGTAATCAAAGATTTGGGGTATATAGTTTTTGCCCTGTCTGTCTTTTTCTCTGTTAATATTTTGTCTCACAAAACTTTTTTGTATTGCTTGTGACAATTAGGACCTTTTCTTGGACAAGACATACTTTCTTTGGGTATGAATATATTTGACTTGACCTTGGAGCTAGGACTTTAATATTTTACTTGTGTACACATTGTGAAAGACCTTTCTCTGGGTATAAGTATTCTTGACCTTTTGATTTTGACCTTGAAGTTTAGCCCACTAAAAAAATCTATAACCTTTGCCCTAACTTTTGAACAAAATTTGGACTTTTATATAAACTTGGGCTTTTATATTTCATGCGTATTCCTTGTGACAAAATCTTTCTAAGAATACTTATGCATTGTACCAACAACTTTGACCTTTTTAACCTTGACCTTGGAATTTGATCTAGTTAAAAAAAACTTTACACTATGGATATAACCTTAAACAGTTGGTGCTAGGGCTTTTGTATTTCACATGTACATGTATATTTTTGTGACAAGTCCTTTCCTGGAGATAACTGATTCTTACCATTTGACATTGACCTGCGAGTTAGACTCTCCCTTCAAAAAAAAAATTAACATTGGCCATAACTTTTGAAGGATTACCTTGGGCTTTTATATTTCATAGGTTTATTCATAAGTCTTTGAAAAAAAATCATTTTTGTTGATCACTTCTCCTTGAAGTTTAACTTGCATTGAAATTCTACTTTGCCATAGGCTATCATATGGGGGACATCAGTGTCTTTCACATTTTTCAGATTTGGCTACATAGTTACATGTATGTGAAATAATTCAAGATTGATCTGCATGTGGATAAAGATATAATTTTAAAAATTCAAAACATGCAAAATTCAATTTGTGTTGAACGCATGGTGAGCAATATAAGAAATCTTCATGCGCATGCGCACTTTTAACCGGATGTATTCAATTTTCCATAAAAATGAACATTGACATTTGTCTACGCAATTTCACAAATTATACATGTTAAAATAATAATAATACACTTGAATATACATGTAAACAAATAATTCAAAATATATGTTCCGGTCTAATCCCTCATGGTTTTTGCTGGAGGGCAAATGTTCGGGTATTCACCGAGTGTTATTTTTATGAAAAGCTGTATAAAGTCGCGAATTAAATACGAAGACATCAAAAAACCAACCTCATCTCGTAGGAATCTTCTTCTGTGCAAGTTGTCTCGTTGAATAGCAGTGTGAAATCGCAGAATGAATGCAAATGCAGAAGCAAAAGCTATGACGGATGTTGACAGGTGAACCTTCAAAATCAGTCTGACGTAAGCAGGTTCGCGTCACGTGATCAATGTTTCGGAATCCCCTGACATCGACAATTTACGGGGAGTGTATAGAAATACGTGTTAATAGCAATAACCTGAGAATTTTCTTTCAACTTCTCTGACATATATTAAAACCAGGGGTATAGCTAGGGTACTTTTGAAATGGACGCCCGAGGAGGCATGAGGTTTGGGAAAGCCGTGGTGTGGACCCAGCTATAAGTGAATTTCCGATATTTTCGACCTTCTTGATCGCTTTCTGCGAAAATCTATACTGATTTCAGGGATGTGTACTTGAATAATATTACACTATCGCATCCTCCCCAAATGTTTCTTGTGGTGATTAATTTTCATTTATATTTTATTTACATGAAATCTCTCTCTCTCTCTCTCTCCAATATGATATGGACCTTTGTGAGTACAATTTTTAAAAATAAAAATTAGTATTAAATAAAAATTCTGTAAGTCAAAATTGTAGAATTACGATTGATGGAACTGAAGCTGTCGGAAACTTTACCATGGCCACATTCCTGTCATCAACATAGACCACGGCCAAAATGTACGACCCTCTCACATTCTGGGAGAGAGCTATGTGCGGACTTCGAACCGTGGCTTGAGACGATGCATCCCTGTAGACCTTTAAGACAAGGATTCAGGGATATAAAAGGCTCTTAAAGGAAGCAGGACATGTTTTACCATTTATAGATTGTAAACCAGTGACGTAGTTCAGCGTTTTTCTGTGTGGGTGAGGGGCACTCACTCTCTGCCCGAAATAAAAAATCAACTTACCCGAAAAAAAAGAAAATTGTCCAAACTTGAACATCTTATTTCGTAAAAGGGGAAAGGCGTCAGTTTGTTTTAAGGACATACGCAAGTTACCTTACCTGCTGATAATTTTTCAAGATATTCTAAATTTAAACTTATAATACCATTACATGTTCTTAGACAAAAAATCAGCATGCGTTACCAGGGGTTTTGAAAAGATATCAAATTATGAAATTATTTGCATTATTCAAAGAAAAATGTACAAAAATTACAAAACATAAAACAAAATATTAGTAATGCGCAACGCTTGTGTAAATGCACGAATGAATGAATGGATGAATGAATGAAATTCCTGAAATGAAATAAATAGCATTAATTAAAATAAAATAAAACTAAGTACAACTACCACAAAATTACAAAACATAAATTCCAGATTTTTTTTAATCAAAATTTGTTTGAGAAGAGGTGTACAAACCCATATATAGACACTAACAGTATTGCACACAGGTCCTTCATTTAGTGGAACTCTTCAACTCCAGGGAACCCATTAAAGTGAAAACTACGTTGCGTATAACCTTAACTTGATTAGAATTGTCTGTTGGATTGCGTTATATTCACATTAAGTGAGTTTATTGCATATAGAGAAGACTATATAGGGTTGGGAGGTGGATAAAGTATACAGATTGGATAAAGATTGTGTCTAAAATTAGGGAGTGAAAGGTAGTTGATTGATCAATGCTAGAAAGTGGAGAAATTTTCCCCAAACGTGTGCAAAAAAATCTTGTGCCGTAAATTGCACATTTTTGTATTACGGGATCGATCTGTAGCGTTATGGTCAAAGACTAATACATATGTACTTGAAACCATAACGCTACAGTTCTGCAGCTAGCGTGTAGGGTCCTGATTGATCTTTTTTCAGCCTCTGGTTAAAGCCATCAACAGGTAGGCCCCTTCCAACTACATTTATCACCCGACGCCGACTCTGGAGGACCTCGGACCCCCCCCCCCCCCCCCGATCACCCAGAGACGACAACACAAGAGTCGACAAACTCTGTCGCACCGACTCACAAGATCGACAAACTTTGTCACAAAATCTCAAAGATCGACAAACTCTGTCACACCAGCTCAACGATCGACAAACTTTGTCGCACCGGCTCAACGATCGAAAAACTCTGCAAAAAGTCCAAAGATCGACAAACTCTGTCGCACAATCCCAAAGATCGACAAACTCTGTCCCACTAGCTCAAAGATCGACAAACTCTGTCACACAACCTCAAAGATCGACAAACTCTGTCACACAATTTCAAAGATTGACAAACTCTGTCACACCTGCTCAAGGGACAATATGGGCACTAGCAAGAGATTCAGCGCAGGCTTTTGCAGTAAATGAGCAGTCAAGCCAAACTGTCACTGTGGTCAAAGATGTGTCTAAAAAATCCTGGACTACTTCCGTCTAACACTGTTAGTTCGTTAATAGTTTTTGTAAGCTCGCCTGAGCTGAAAGTTCAAATAAGCTTTTCTGATCACATTTTTTTTTGTAGTCCGTCTGTAAACTTTTTTTTTTTTTTTTTTTTTACATTTTTTTAGCTCGAAGGCTCAAGTGAGCTTTTCTGATCAAATTTTGTCCGTTGTCTGTCGTCGTTGTCGTCGTTGTAAACTTTTCACATTTTCATCTTCTTTTCATCCAAACTTTTGCACAAAGTATCCGTGGGTGAAGGGGAGTCAGCTTTGTTCAAATGAAGGGCCAAGCCCTTATTCAAGGGGAAATAATTAAGAAATAGTGAAAATTTGGTGGTATGTTTTAAAAATCTTTTTCTCAAGAACCACTGTGCCAGGAAAGTTGAAACTTATAGAGAAACATCCTCAGGTAGTGTAGATTCAAGTTTGTTCAATTAAATCATGACCCCCAGGGGTAGGGCAGGGAAACTTTGATCGATCAAAGTTTTACATAGAAATATATAGGAAAATTCTTTTAAAAAACTTCTTCTCAAGAACCACTTTGCCAGGAAAGATGAAACTTATATGGAAGCACCCTCAGGTAGTATAGATTTAAGTTTGTTCAAATCATGACCCCTAGGGGTAGGACAGGGCCACAATGGCCGATCAACGTTTTACATAGAAATATATAGGAAAATTCTTTGAAAGTCTTCTTCTCAAGAACCACTGTGCCAGGAAAGATGAAACTTACAGGGAAGCATTTTCAGGTAGTGTAGATTCGAGTTTACTCAAATCATGACCCCCGGGGGTAGGGCGGGGCCACAATGGACGATCAAAATTTTACATAGAAATACATAGGAATTTTTTTTAAAATCTCCTTCTCAAGAACCACTTTGCCAGGAAAGTTGAAACTTATAGAGAAACATCCTCAGGTAGTGTAGATTCAAGTTTGTTCAAATCATGACCCCCTGGGGTCACAATGGACGATCAAAATTT
This sequence comes from Saccostrea cuccullata, assembly GCF_032062105.1. NCBI lineage: Eukaryota > Metazoa > Mollusca > Bivalvia > Ostreida > Ostreidae > Saccostrea > Saccostrea cuccullata. The sequence goes on along the minus strand of NW_026928152.1, from coordinate 22,431 downwards.
TACATAGAAATATATAGGAAAATTCTTTTCAAATCTTCTTCTCAAGAACCACTGTGCCAGGAAAGATGAAACTTATAGGGAAGCATCTTCAGGTAGTGTGGATCCAGGTTTATTCAAATCATGACCTCCTGGGGTAGGGCGGGCCACAATGGCCGATCAACGTTTTACATAAAAATATAGGAATTTTTTTTAAAAATCTTCTTCTCTGGAATAGTAAAGGCATGAATGACATATTTTGATAGAAGCATCCTCAGATAGTGGAGATTCAAGTTTGTTCAAATCATGACCCCTGGGGGTAGGGCGGGGCCGCAACATGGAAGCCAGATTTACATAGAAACATGTAGAAAAAATCTTTAAAATTCTCAATCTTTTCAAAAATAGCGAAGCCGTGATTAGTCCTGTTCATATGGAAGCATTCTCAGGTTGTGTAGATTCAATTTTGTTCAAGTCATGACCCCTGGGGGTATAGGGCGGGGCCACAATGTAAGTTCAAATGTAAAGGGCAAAATGTAAAGTCAAAGAAATATGCAAGCATCCTTAGTTAGTGTAAATTCAAATTTGTTCAAATCATGACCCCCGGGGGTAGGGCGGGTCCACAAGGGACAATCAAAGTTTTATATGAAATATATAGGAAAAATCTTTCAAAATCTTCTTCTAAAGAATAGCAAAGCCATGATTGGCCATATTTATATGAAAGATTCAAGTTTGTTTTTAAATCATAACCCCCTAAGGGTAGGGTGGTCCCACAATGGCCAATCAAAGTTTTACATAGATATATACGAGGGTTGTCCCGTAAAATCGTGGACAAGTTGTCTAGTATGAAAAATAAACATCACTGCGTTCTGAAATTTTCACTATTATTTAGTACATATTTTAGTAATATACACAGCAAATTTCAGATAAATATATGCATAAATAAACAAATTATGAGATTTTATGGCATGTATTGTATCACCTTACGGCGCATGGATTATAACGTCAAAGTGTCTAAAACAGCGTCACGTTTTATCTTTGCTGAAAATGAAGTTGGATGAGTCCGACTTAAATTTAGGAATTTCATTGATACACATTCTTTAGTCTCCATAAACAGCCGAAGAACCAATTGGCATCCTCATGCGATCTTCTGAAGATTTATTAGTAAGTTACGGACAATATTCTCACCATCATTCAACTAATAGAAAATCTCATATCGGCGGTCTACTGTGACAGCGTCTTTTGCTATTAAATAAGGAGTTTGTCCGTATGTTTTGTACTCCCCAGGGACTCGATCAAAAAGACTTCGCTAAGAAAACTCCTATTTTATTTGTATACTTAAGATATGGTGATATTTTTATAATCTTTTTTTCTTCTATGGTCATTTCAAGTCTCTAAAGGTGTCATTACAACATCGAAATAAAACTGAACTGTTCTCCGGTGCGCCGTAACGTCATAAAACGTCACCATTTTTCGTGTGTTGTGTTTACCACTTTCCCATTTCGAATGCTCGAGAAACTGCCAAAAATTAACCAAATGCCTTAAAATTTTTACAAAGACTACACAATTGATTGTGGAATTGAATTAGCATAATTTTAATCCAAATCTTATGTATTTAAAACTTTTATTTTGATTTCAAACTTTTGTATTTTTTAATAAAATCTTGGTTTTTTGACCGTGCGCCGTAGGACAATACCCCGTGCACATTCAAGCATAATAAAATCTTTATTTTTGCATAATTTTATCAAAAAAATTATCATATACTTAAATATGATAAATAAACAATTACTGAAATTTTCAGCTTAGTGCGCCCATTACTTTTCGAGAAAAACGCTTTGTCCACGATTTTACGGGACAACCCTCGTATATGATCGAAAATCCTTAAAAAATCTTTTTTTTTTCAAGGAAAACAAAGGCATAAATGATCATATTTATTTTGAAACATCCTCGGGTAGGGAAGATTTAAGTTTCTTCAAATCATGACCCCCAGGGGTAGGGTGGGACCACAATGACTGGTCAAAGTTTAACATAGAAATATAAAGGAAAAATCTTTTTCTTCAAATTCATTGGACCAGGAAAGATGAAACTCATGTGGAAGCATCCTAAGGCAGTGTAGATTCAAGTTTATTCAAATCATGACCCCCAAGGATAGGGAGGGGCCACAATGCTGATCAAAGTTTTACATAGAAATACATATAGGAAAAATCTTTTAAAAATCTTCAAGATCAGCAACGCTATGATTGGTGATATTTATATGGAAACATCCTCAGTTAATTCAAGTTTATTCATATCATGACCCCTGGGGGGTAAGGTAGGACCATAATGGGCAAATGATAGAAATATATAGGAAAAATCTTTAAGGGGAGACAGGGAACATGTCACATGACTAAAAAGACATATTACGTCATAATCGGTTATGATATACATGTTAAACGTTGTTATTGTGTAATTTTATTCTAAATTCTAAAATTGTTTTTTAAACATTTAATTTTAGAAATTATTATTCATAAAATTTTTAAAGATCTTGCTATCATTTAGATATTGTGAAGTTGCCAAATCTTTACATTTGTTTCTCTTAACCCTGCAGTCTGACGTCAGTGACGTCATAGACGTAGTTTTTTAATTCTCAGTGCAGCTAGATCAAGTACATGTACACACACCCGTCATGATCAGTTTTATTTCATAATAAACAGGTCGATCACAATCAATGTATCGTGATAAATTCTGAAGCAGATTTTTTTAAATTAATATTTTTTTCGTGTTTAGTTACAGATATTCTCTCTATTTAGATAATTTTGAATATTTATGTTTTCTCGTGATGTCACATTAATTAATTTCCCGCACTCGGAAAATACAAACGTGAAGCGTTTTTTTTTTTTTCCATGCTTATGTCTAATTCACCGATGTCCCGTGCGATATTGAGGTAAGCTGAACACCCTGTGATATTTATGCAGTAAATAATTACGATGACGGACTGACATTAAATCGTAAATTTAGAAATATTTATTGACAGAATTTTTTTCAAAATGAGGTTTTTGTCGTTGAAGCTGCCTTGAAAAATGCAAAAATTATCCCACCCAAATACTATATAAAATCAAAGTACTGAAAGTACCGTTAGACGGAGGCTTCATGGATGAGAGAACACAAAAGAAATATATTTGTCATACATAGCTGTATATATATAGAATATTAAGAGGAATAATGTGTATTTTCTTTTCAATTCAACATTTTTTAAAATGATACTCCAATATTCATGAGGTTGTTGGGATATTATATAATTTCATCTTTGTAATGTAAACTTCACCTTGATTAAAGTTCACTGTTATTTAGATCAAATACTTTCAATATTAAACACTTCAACGTAAGAAACAGTAATTGACTAGGCCTGGTTGACATAAAACTTTGACGGGATCACTTTTTATCTCAGTCTCACTTAAGGAATATATAGTGGAAAAGTGAGACTGAGATCAAAAGTGAGCTTGTCTAAGTTTTATGCCCCCAGGCCCGGTTTGATGAATGTAGGTCTAGTATGTTCTAGTCATAAGCCCACTGGCGGATTTGGAAGGGGCCCCAGGCCCCCTCCCTTTTGAGTCCCAAAAATACACAATATTTGATAAAAGAATGTTTTAATTGTGGTTGTGGGCCCCTCCCCTGACCTCAAACTGGTTCCCCTTTTTCAGAATTTCTGGATTCAGCACTAGGCCTCAGCCAGTCAGGAGTTTCCATATTTCCAGATATCTTATTTATAGGTCACAGAGACCTACTGTTAACATAATTATGACATGTAACAGCTACCAAAATCAAAATTTCTCGGCCTTATTGTAATAATTTTATGATATGAGCCAACAAGGAAAAAGAACAAGCCAGATAATTGGACATGAACAACATAATATAGTACAGTTTGTCTTAAACCTTTGTGATACAAAATGGGGTGATCTAGCTTGAAAGCAACACAGAATACAACTTCAATAACATGCAATAAATATTCGTGCCAGAACACAATTTTTTGAGTGGAATAAAATATTATGCTTTCTTACTTTATGTAAACAGAACAATAAAATTCATGAGACTTGCTATTTCACAAGTTTTTGTTTTTGGAGAACTAAAGTATTGCTTACAATAACAAAGATATATCTTGACAAATTTGACAACTAATATTTCTGGAAGTATTAAATGTAGTATTTTATCATATAACAGATTTAACCCAAAAAATGTCTTTTTTTACTCGTATACCAGTGGAAATGGTTGTCCTTTTCAGTTTATCTGTTTAAAACAATCATTAACAATGAGACATGATTACAAATTATGTAGAGAAAAAGTTATAAATATATAACTATGATTTCTGCTTTTCAGTAACTCTGTTAAAACAATCACTTTACCAATGATGTAGGGTAAAAGAATTGACACGAATACCAATGATAAGAAATACATGTAATCTTGTATATAAAAAAAAATTATTAAAGTTTGAGATGTGAAAGAGGTAAAACACAAGTATCAAATGCAAATAAGGATAAACGAAATGACAATAAGACAACTTATTTCAGAAGATATAATTTTTAATTATTAATCAGGATATAATGTGATAAATCATGTAAATCCTATGAACCAAGATTTGGGTTGTAACCAAGGGGCAAACGTAACAGATGCATATTGATCTCAATATCAGAGTTGCCGTTTGTTTCTCTCTTATCTTATGTGAGGGTACGCCAAACACTCAAACCGCTTGTAGAAAGTGTAAATTTATTTTCATGTGTTTCCTAAAATTATACATATCAAATAAACAATTCAAAACTAGACTGTAAATACTCCTAAAGATAAAAATACTATGCATTTGTTTATTCATCGATCCTTGTCAGATTACAAACCTCACAAGAAACCTATTGATGCAAGCGTCAAAAATCGACCGCAAACCAATTTATCGGTCCTTTCAAGAAGAAATTAGAAAAGGAATGAAAAATGAGATTACAACCAGCAATCAAGCACAAAAGATTCCATTAAAACTGAAATGCTTGATCTATCATTAAAATATCTTAAATTTATCCCTGTGACATAAAATATTTGCATGCAACATTGCAGGATTTTCTTCAGTACAAAATACAGGTACATTGCATAGTCATCTGCGTCTCCGCACTTAGTTTGATACAGGCGAATTCTGGTGGAAGTTTTTACAATTAAATATAAAACTAAAGTTTAAACTTTACCCCCCCCAACTCCCTCTAGATCCGCCACTACATTTCTTCTCGTTCTTGTTTTGGTGTGAGAATCGGTGGGAAAAGGCTCGGCATATTGTAAAACGCGCTTTATCATCGTCTGTTGGAACAAAATCTCCTAATATTCTGTCTGATTAAAAAAATAACATTAAATCACATTTTTTTTACAGATTCCGTAGGAAATGTAATTATATACACGTCATTTTAAATATATTCGACAAATTCTGTTTATTTAGAAAAAGTAGAACTGTTTGTTTATACTTGTATGTGACGCGATCTTTGCTTTAGACTATGCCTATCCTGGCGGCCGAACTCAGAGTCGCTCTAAAAATACAATTCCCAAGGTAATGAAAACAATTCCACCGATAGATGGTGCCTGGTGAATCCTCATTATTTACGTCATGGGCAAGACAATCCCAATACCCGGAGGCTGTCATACAGCCTCCGTCTAATTAAAACAATTGCTTTCCGATAATTTAAACACTATGAATATTCTGAAATATTTGAGTATATAGTGTTATCTATCATATTTATCGTTTGGGCGTAAAAAATCGCATTATGGACTTTTCGCTGAAAAAATTCCTATCGATGAATTTTTTTCGTATTTTTTATATTACTAATTTAATATGTACTTAACATTTTAAAACGGTCCTGTCATGGGATTTCTTGACTTACTTAAAAGATATCGACCCACAAATACCGCCCTGTTTAGAGTTTGTATGGAGTTTAGATACTTCATGTTTACGGGCCCATAACAGAGCCCATAATGCGAATTTAGAATATTCATAGTGTTTACATTATCTGAAAGCAATTGTTTTAATTTTATATAGTATTTGGGTGGGATAATTTCTACATTTTTCAAGGCAGCTTCAACGACAAAAACCTCATTTGGAAAAAATTCTGTCAATAAATATTTCTAAATTTATGATTGAATGTCAGTCCTTCATAGTAATTATTTACTGTAAATATCACAGGGTGAAGCTTACCTCAATATCGCACGGGACATCGTTGAATTAGACGTAAGCATGATAAAAACGCTTCACGTTTGTATTTTCCGAGTGCGAGAAATCAATTGTGACGTCACACAAAAACATAAACATTCAAAATTATCTAAATAGAGAGAATGTCTGCTACTAAACACGAAAAAGTATTCATTTAAAAAAATCTGCTCAGAAATTTATCACCATACATTGACTGTGACCTGTTTCTTATGAAATAAAACTGATCATGACGGGTGTGTGTACTTGATCTCGCTGCACTGAGAATTCAAACACTACGTCTATGACGTCACAGACTGCAGGGTAAAGAGAAACAGGTGTGTGGATTGGGCAACTTCACAATATCTACATAATGGCAAGATCTTTAAAAATTTTATTAATTATAATTTCTAAAATTAAATGTTTAAAAAACAATTTTACAATTTTGAATAAAATTACACAAGAACTGTTGATTTTAACAACGTTTAATATGTACATCATCACCGATTATGACGTAATATGTCTTTATAGTCATGTGACATGTTCTTTTTCCTGTAAAAATACTGTTGCCAATCTTGTGATACCTACTTCTATTTCAAAAATTTAAAGATTGTTCCTTTTCCATAAAAACATAATACTATATCGGGTCTATAGCATGATATTACCCAATTTACATAAATAATTTAACTTATCTGGATATTGGCTAATCCGAATTTTCTCTGTTTTTCTTAATTTTTTTTAGGATATATTAGTTATTTTCATATGCTTCCTATATTCAACTTTTTCTTATTTTCACGTATAATAAAGTAGTCTTATAAATGTACAAAATGATACAAAAATCAAAAGCTTTGATCGTTTACCAAGAGAGCAAAAATACTTTTTATGGATTTTTGGCTAAAATCTGCACTATGATAGGAAGCGTTTAAAAGCTAACAAAGTTCTAGTTTGTTTGGAAAATCATATTCATTTGATATATTTTGAAAGTTTAGTCCCTCATTATTAATTTAACTTACATTTGAAAATTTCTCCAAGTCTTCGATTGTGTAAAAATTGTAATTAAATTCATTGTTCTATAATAATTTTGAAAGGCAGAAAAGAAGATATTTTCATACACCACCATTCCGCCAAAAATATAGTCCCTGCTAGTTTTCAAACGCAGTCATTTCTATTTGAATAAACTTGGGAATCTTTTACATTCTGCCTCAATATATAAGCTTAAGCACATTTGAATGTTTCATCTTTCCTGGTCCAATGAATTTGAAGAAAAAGATTTTTCCTATATATTTCTATAAAGTTTAAATTATGGTTTGACCAGTCATTGTGGTAAACTTGAATTAACTGAGGATGTTTCCCTTAATATCCCCTGGTTGCTGATCTTGAAGATTTTTAACTTTTTCCTAATCTTCCTATGTAAAGCTTACCGCATTGTGATTTTCTCCCTATCCTTGGGGGTCATGATTTGAATAAATAAATATGATCATGAGTTATGCCTGAATTTGTTTTCTATGTTAAACTTTGACCAGTCATTGTGGTCCCAAACCCTGGGGGTCATGATTTGAAGAATTTACTTAAATCTTCCCTACCCGAGGATGTTTCAAAATAAATATGATCATATATTTTTTATGGATTTATCATATGTAAAACTTTGATTGGCCATTGTGGCCCCACCCTACCCTTAGGGGGTTATGATTTAAAAACAAACTTGAATCTTTCATATAAATATGGCCAATCATGGCTTTGCTATTCTTTAGAAGAAGATTTTGAAAGATTTTTCCTATATATTTCATATAAAACTTTGATTGTCCCTTGTGGACCCGCCCTACCCCCGGGGGTCATGATTTGAACAAACTTGAATCTACACTAACTAAGGATGCTTGCATATTTCTTTGACTTTACATTTTGCCCTTTACATTTGAACTTACATTGTGGCCCCGCCCTATACCCACAAGGGTCATGACTTGAACAAAATTGAATCTACACAACCTGAGAATGCTTCCATATGAACAGGACTAATCACGGCTTCGCTATTTTTGAAAAGATTAAATTTTAAAGATTTTTCTACATGTTTCTATGTAAATCTGGCTTCCATGTTGCGGCCCCGCCCTACCCCCAGGGGTCATGATTTGAACAAACTTGAATCTCCACTATCTGAGGATGCTTCTATCAAAATATGTCATTCATGCCTTTACTATTCCAGAGAAGAAGATTTTAAAAAAAAATTCCTATATTTTTATGTAAAACGTTGATCTGCCATTGTGGCCCGCCCTACCCCAGGAGGTCATGATTTGAATAAACCTGGATCTACACTACCTGAAGATGCTTCCCTATAAGTTTCATCTTTCCTGGCACAGTGGTTCTTGAGAAGAAGATTTGAAAAGAATTTTCCTATATATTTCTATGTAAAATTTTGATCGTCCATTGTGACCCCAGGGGGTCATGATTTGAACAAACTTGAATCTACACTACCTGAGGATGTTTCTCTATAAGTTTCAACTTTCCTGGCAAAGTGGTTCCTGAGAAGAAGATTTTAAAAAAAATTCCTATATATTTCTATGTAAAATTTTGATCGTCCATTGTGGCCCCGCCCTACCCCCGGGGGTCATGATTTGAATAAACTTGATTCTACACTACTAGTACCTGAAAATGCTTCCCTGTAAGTTTCATCTTTCCTGGCACAGTGGTTCTTGAGAAGAAGACTTTCAAAGAATTTTCCTATATATTTCTATGTAAAACTTTGATCGATCAATGTTTAAATCCCTGCCCTACCTGGCAAAGTGGTCATTTTTTTAAAAAAAAATTCCTATATATTTCTATGTAAAACTTTGATCGATCAATGTTTCCCTGCCCTACCCCTGGGGGTCATGATTTAATTGAACAAACTTGAATCTACACTACCTGAGGATGTTTCTCTATAAGTTTCAACTTTCCTGGCACAGTGGTTCTTGAGAAAAAGATTTTTAAAACATACCACCAAATTTTCACTATTTCTTAATTATTTCCCCTTGAATAAGGGCGTGGCCCTTCATTTGAACAAAGCTGACTCCCCTTCACCCAAGGATACTTTGTGCAAAAGTTTGGATGAAAAGAAGATGAAAATGTGAAAAGTTTACAACGACGACAGACAACGGACAAAATTTGATCAGAAAAGCTCACTTGAGCCTTCGAGCTAAAAAAATGTAAAAAGAAAAAAAAAGTTTACAGACGGACAGACGGACTACAAAAAAAAAAGTGATCAGAAAAGCTTATTTGAACTTTCAGCTCAGGCGAGCTTACAAAAACTATTAACGAACTAACAGACGGAAGTAGTCCAGGATTTTTTAGACATATCTTTGACCACACTGACAGTTTGGCTTGACTGCTCATTTACTGCAAAAGCCTGCGCTGAATCTCTTGCTAGTGCCCATATTGTCCCTTGAGCAGGTGTGACAGAGTTTGTCAATCTTTGAAATTGTGTGACAGAGTTTGTCGATCTTTGAAATTGTGTGACAGAGTTTGTCGATCTTTGAGGTTGTGTGACAGAGTTTGTCGATCTTTGAGCTAGTGGGACAGAGTTTGTCGATCTTTGGGATTGTGCGGCAGAGTTTGTCGATCTTTGGACTTTTTGCAGAGTTTTTCGATCGTTGAGCCGGTGCGACAAAGTTTGTCGATCGTTGAGCTGGTGTGACAGAGTTTGTCGATCTTTGAGATTTTGTGACAAAGTTTGTCGATCTTGTGAGTCGGTGCGACAGAGTTTGTCGACTCTTGTGTTGTCGTCTCTTGGACGGAGCTCTGGGTGATCGGGGGGGGGGGGGGGGGTCCGAGGTCCACCAGAGTCGGCGTCGGGTGATAAATGTAGTTGGAAGGGGCCTACCTGTTGATGGCTTTAACCAGAGGCTGAAAAAAGATCAATCAGGACCCTACACGCTAGCTGCAGAACTGTAGCGTTATGGTTTCAAGTACATGTATTAGTCTTTGACCATAACGCTACAGATCGATCCCGTAATACAAAAATGTGCAATTTACGGCACAAGATTTTTTTGCACACGTTTGGGGAAAATTTCTCCACTTTCTAGCATTGATCAATCAACTACCTTTCACTCCCTAATTTTAGACACAATCTTTATCCAATCTGTATATTTATCCACCTCCCAACCCTATATAGTCTTCTCTATATGCAATAAACTCACTTAATGTGAATATAACGCAATCCAACAGACAATTCTAATCAAGTTAAGGTTATACGCAACGTAGTTTTCACTTTAATGGGTTCCCTGGAGTTGAAGAGTTCCTCTAAAAGAAGGACCGGTGTGCAATACTGTTAATGTCTATATATGGGTTTGTACACCTCTTCTCAAAAAAATTTTGATAAAAAAAATCTGGAATTTATGTTTTGTAATTTTGTGGTAGTTGTACTTAGTTTTATTTTATTTTAATTAATGCTATTTATTTCATTTCAGGAATTTCATTCATTCATCCATTCATTCATTCGTGCATTTACACAAGCGTTGCGCATTACTAATATTTTGTTTTATGTTTTGTAATTTTTGTACATTTTTCTTTGAATAATGCAAAAAATTTCATAATTTGATATCTTTTCAAAACCCTCGGTAACGCATGCTGATTTTTTGTCTAAGAACATGTAATGGTATTATAAGTTTGAATTAAGAATATCTTGAAAAATTATCAGCAGGTAAGGTAACTTGCGTATGTCCTTAAAACAAACTGACGCCTTTCCCCTTTTTACGAAATAAGATGTTCAAGTTTGGACAATTTTCTTCTTTTTCGGGTAAATTGATTTTTTATTTCGGGCAGAGAGTGAGTGCCCCTCACCCACACAGAAAAACACTGAGCTACGTCACTGGTTTACAATCTATAAATGGTAAAACATGTCCTACTTCCTTTAAGAGCCTTTTATATCCCTGAATCCTTGTCTTAAAGGTCTACAGGGATGCATCGTCTCAAGCCACGGTTCGAAGTCCGCACATAGCTCTCTCCCAGAATGTGAGAGGGTCGTACATTTTGGCCGTGGTCTATGTTGATGACAGGAATGTGGCCATGGTAAAGTTTCCGACAGCTTCAGTTCCATCAATCGTAATTCTACAATTTTGACTTACAGAATTTTTATTTAATACTAATTTTTATTTTTAAAAATTGTACTCACAAAGGTCCATATCATATTGGAGAGAGAGAGAGAGAGAGAGAGAGAGAGAGAGAGAGAGAGAGAGAGAGAGAGAGAGAGAGAGAGAGAGAGAGAGAGATTTCATGTAAATGAAATATAAATGAAAATTAATCACCACAAGAAACATTTGGGGAGGATGCGATAGTGTAATATTATTCAAGTACACATCCCTGAAATCAGTATAGATTTTCGCAGAAAGCGATCAAGAAGGTCGAAAATATCGGAAATTCACTTATAGCTGGGTCCACACCACGGCTTTCCCAAACCTCATGCCTCCTCGGGCGTCCATTTCAAAAGTACCCTAGCTATACCCCTGGTTGTAATAGATGTCAGAGAAGTTGAAAGAAAATTCTCAGGTTATTGCTATTAACACGAATTTCTATACACTCCCCGTAAATTGTCGATGTCAGGGGATTCCGAAACATTGATCACGTGACGCGAACCTGTTTACGTCAGACTGATTTTGAAGGTTCACCTGTCAACATCCGTCATAGCTTTTGCTTCTGCATTTGCATTCATTCTGCGATTTCACACTGCTATTCAACGAGACTTGCACAGAAGAAGATTCCTACCAGATGAGGTTGGTTTTTTGATGTCTTCGTATTTAATTCGCGACTTTATACAGCTTTTCATAAAAATAACACTCGGTGAATACCCGAACATTTGCCCTCCAGTAAAAACCATGAGGGATTAGACTGGAACATATATTTTGAATTATTTGTTTACATGTATATTCAAGTGTATTATTATTATTTTAACATGTATAATTTGTGAAATTGCGTAGACAAATGTCAATGTTCATTTTTATGGAAAATTGAATACATCCGGTTAAAAGTGCGCATGCGCATGAAGATTTCTTACATTGCTCACCATGCTATCAACATAAATTTAATTTTGCATGTTTTGAATTTTTAAAATTATATCTTTATCCACATGCAGATCAATCTTGAATTATTTCACATACATGTAACTATGTAGCCAAATCTGAAAAATGTGAAAGACACTGATGTCCCCCATATGATAGCCTATGGCAAAGTAGAATTTCAATGCAAGTTAAACTTCAAGGAGAAGTGATCAACAAAAATGATTTTTTTTCAAAGACTTATGAATAAACCTATGAAATATAAAAGCCCAAGGTAATCCTTCAAAAGTTATGGCCATTGTTAATTTTTTTTTTTGAAGAGAGAGTCTAACTCGCAGGTCAATGTCAAATGGTAAGAATCAGTTATCTCCAGGAAAGGACTTGTCACAAAAATATACATGTACTTGTGAAATACAAAAGCCCTAGCACCAACTGTTTAAGGTTATATCCATAGTGTAAAGTTTTTTTTTTAACTAGATCAAATTCCAAGGTCAAGGTTAAAAAGTTCAAAGTTGTTGGTACAATGCATAAGTATTCTTAGAAAGATTTTGTCACAAGGAATACGCATGAAATATAAAAGCCCAAGTTTATATAAAAGTCCAAATTTTGTTCAAAGTTAGGGCAAAGGTTATAGATTTTTTTTAGTGGGCTAAACTTCAAGGTCAAAATCAAAAGGTCAAGAATACTTATACCCAGAGAAAGGTCTTTCACAATGTGTACACAAGTAAAATATTAAAGTCCTAGCTCCAAGGTCAAGTCAAATATATTCATACCCAAAGAAAGTATGTCTTGTCCAAGAAAAGGTCCTAATTGTCACAAGCAATACAAAAAAAGTTTTGTGAGACAAAATAGCAGAGAAAAAGACAGACAGGGCAAAAACTATATACCCCAAATCTTTGATTACATGGGCATAAATATATTTTGTTGAAAAAAATTAGTATTATTCAGATGAATGGCTCTTAACCTTTTTATATTAAGAGGTGGTCATTTTAGCTCACCTGATCTGAAAGCTCAAGGGAGCTTTATTGTTCATATTTTGTCCGTCTTTCGTCCGTCTGTCCATCGTCTGTAAACTTTTTACATTTTTGACTTTTTCTCAAAAACCACTAAGCCAATTTTAACCAAACTTGCCACAAAGCATCCTTGGATAAGGGGGATTCAAGTTTGTACAAACAAATAAACTCATTCAAGGGGAGATAATTAAGAAATAGTGAAAATTTGGTCACATGTTTTAAAAATCTTATCCTCAAGAACAACTGTGCCAGGGAAAATTAAACTTATGGTGAAACATCCTTAGGTAGATTCAAGTTTGATCAATTCATGTTCCACAGGGTAGTTGTGAGCCCATAATGGGCAATCAAAGTATATAGGAAAAACTTATTAATAAAATAATATTTTCTCAAGAATTGTAAAGACATTATTGGTCATATTTATATGGAAGCAAGGGATTGAGTGGGAGCATAATGGATGATCAAAGCAATATTTTGGAAAAATCCTTAAAACTCCTCTTCACAAGAACAACAAAGCCATGATTGTTCATATTTATACTGAAACACCCTCTGGTCATGTAGATTCTATCATAAACATTTGTTCTAATCATGACCCCCCCTATCCCCCCCTCCTGGTAAGGGCCTGGCATAAAGGATAATGATCAAAGTTTTTCATAGAAGTTTATCTGAAAAATCTATAAAAATCTTTTTCTGAAAAAGCACTGGGCCAGAAAAGCTAAAACTTATGTGAAAGCATTCTGGAAGTGTTCAAATCATGGGCCACAATAAGGAATCAAATTTTACATCGAAATATATATAGAAAAAATCTTTGAAAATCTTCTTATCAAGAAACACTGGGCTAAAAAAGACTTATTAGCTCACCTGAGCTGATTGCTCAGGGGAGCTTTTCTGATCACCTGTTGTCCATCTGTCTGTGTAATCCAACTTGGTACAAAGCATCTTTGGGTAAAGGGGAGTTTAAATTTTTAAAATGAAGGGTCAAGTCCACGTTCGAGGGGAGATAATCAAGAAAAGATAAGCTTGATAACTATTACTTATTAAAACAATTTCGAATAAATCTGCTGCTTTAAGTAGAGGTCCAAGGATTTCAGGGGTCCAAGGTGACTTTCACTGCCCCCCCAAAAAAACCCCTCTAAATTTGCACATGCAGTTCATGTTTGTAATAAACTTATCATTGTCTGTCACTCAGATTTATTCACTTGAAGGACCAAATGGAGGTATAATAAATAAGATATGAAAATTGAGAACGCGAGAGATTTAAATTTTTTTTTTCTCAACAAACTAGATTTGTTTCTGAAACACAAATGCCCACCCATGCATGACAGCTTATGGCAAGGGTTGAAGTTTCTCAAATTTCAAAGTTCAAGGTCAAAAGGTCAAAATTGTTGATTTCCAAAGAAAGTTCTTGTCAGAAGGAATAAATCTTTGAAATATGAAAAACCCTTGTACTAACAGTTGAAAAATTATGGTTAAGATTATTTTCCTTAACAAGGATCAAACTCTAAGGTCAAAGTATGGAAGCCATAGCATCAACTACATGTATTCAAAAGTTATGGCCAACTAGGTTAAAGTTCAGAAAGTTTTGGTAAAAGTGGGTCAAACTCTAAAGTCAAGTTCTAGAAGTCAAATTTGTTGGTCTTGTTACAAGGAATACTGCTGTCAGTGAAAATTATGAAAACCATAGCCCCATCCGCTCAAAAGTTACGGCCAATTAAGGTTTAAATTTTTGGAAACAAACAGACAAATGTCTTTAGGTAGTGTTCATTCTGATATCTTCAAATCATGATCCTCATGGTCTTACATATTGGTGTATTCAAAATTAAGAATAATCATCACTAGGTATTGAATTGTTGGTATATTCTTGATTAGCGCTACACACATCCACGTTGTATGTTGTATTGTTATAATGATATCGTATGGGTTTCTTGAATAAGCGCATCAATGTCTGTGCCAAAGCGGCTAAAATATTGAGCCTGCTTTTTTAAGTTTATATTATTACTACAGAAATAGTATATCTACAGGTACCTTCACTGGCAAAAAGATGTGAAATTGGAAAACTATGACTAGGAACGGGATCTGTAATCTGACCTCAACATGACCCAGTAAAAAACCTGTAACTTCTAGTGGCTTATTTTAGAAATCAAGGGAAATATTTGTGTTGTGTATACTGATAGCGTTTTCTTGTTTTTATCTAGATGGAGCCACGACGATCTACGAGGATTCGGCGTCGCCCTGCCTGGCACGCCGACTACATGATGGACTTCCCGGTAAGTTTAATTATAGCTCACAATGTCCATTTCTTAGTTTATAAGGCTACAGTGAAAAAAGAATCTGAGATTCTCTGTCCAAATTTTTATCCCCTGCCATATAATGGGCTTGGGCAAATATATATATATATAGTGACGTTACCCTGTTACTTGATTCCATCATTCTGTCCTCATTCAGACTTTCCATTCCTTATATCTTAACAGACAGCAACAATTACACACATTCATCTCAAAATTTATATGGATACGTCATAGGAATATGTATATACATGTAGTCAAGTTTGAATTTGGTTATGATCTGATGATTTTAGACAGAGTTATTCCTCTTGAACTAAAAAAATTTAAGAATAAAATTTCAGCTTCCACTCTTTAAAGTTTTAAAGGATGTACATGTATTGATAGGAAGGTATTTTACCAGAACATTCAGGTCAAGTTCAACTGATTTTTGACAGAGTTATCCTTCTTGAACTTAAAATTCAACTCTCATGCAGACTTTTGTAGGGATGTACGTATGTAAAGGAGAAAGGCCTCAAACTGTCCATTCTGTGAGAGAAATTAAGAACTAATCGAGGGCCATAGGCCCGAGATAGGCCCTCGATTAGTTCTTTCTCTCACAGAATGGACAGTTTGAGGCCTTTCTCCTACTTAAAACAATTGATTCTCTTTGTTCTAAAACTGTAACAAAAAAAATGTCCAAAACACATACTATAAATTCTTTGTTTACAGAATGGACAGTTACACTGGTAAGCTTGGGGTGCACAACAATTTGTTGAATAGCCACTGTGTTTACAGTTGCAAATAACAAAAGATCTTGAAGGTCTTTGTCTAAAGAATGGACAGTTACAGGTAGATTTCGGGGGATGCTAGTTTTTATATAAGAATGCAACTCCCCAAATTCAGTTTAAATTATGCTTGGTAAAGGCAAACATGTGTCTCTCCCATGGAGAGAATATATGACAGGATTGAAATCGAATTGAAACCAATTTAAGATGCACACAACCAGTGATACTTTGACCTGGAAACAGAGAATAGTAAGCGCAAAAGAAAATATTAGCCAATCTTTTATCCCCTCAAAACTTCGATGACAAATACTGAAATATTTCGAATTCAAACCGGAAATCTGTTTTTTTTTTTTTTTATTCAAATTCAGTTTTTGAGGATATATTAATTGCAGCAGTGTAATGGTAAAATGCAAATTGTATTTCCAAATGGGATAAACCCCGGGAAATTTTTTCCTTTAAAAAAAGTATTTTCCCAAATCAAAACGGGTTTTAAATTTTTATTAATTTTGCAAACAGGTTTTTAAGGGGTTTTCCTGGTTCCCAAAAAAATTTTTTTGGGAAATGGATTTTTGCCCAACTTTCCAAAGCTTTTAAAAAGGGGCCTCTCAAGGGAAGGAAATGCCTTCCCCAAAATCAAAACCCCAAATGTGGGAAAAAGTTTTTTTAAAATTCAAGGTTTTTTGTTAAAAAATTGCTTCTTGGTTTAAATTTAAAAAAAGAAAAAAAATTTTATAAACCTTTTTTTAAGAAAAGGCCCCCCCCGGAATTAGGGGGTTGACAAAAATTTTTTGGGGAATGAAATTGGGGTTTTAGTTTTTAAAAAAATGGGGAATTTTCAAGGTTTTGGGGGCGTTTTTTAACCCCCCAAAGGAAAAAAAGGAAGGAAATTGGGCCCCGGGAATTTGAGGTTTAAAAATTTCCCAAAAGAGCACCCCGGAAAATAAATTTACCCCCCAAAAAAATTAAAGTGGAAAAATTCCAAAATTTTTTCCCCCTTAAAAAAATTTAAAAAATTAAACCGGAAAATTTTTTTTTTTTTTATTAAATTATTTTAATATATTTTGACCTTTAAAAAATAAATTTAAATGTTAACCCAAAGGGAAAAAAATTAAGAAAATGATTTTCAAAAAAAACTAAAAAATTTAGAATTTTTGAATTGGTTTAAAAAAAAAAATAATTTTTGGGGGGTTTTCCCTTTAAAACCATTTAGAAAAATTATTTTTTAACAATTAAAAAATTTTTTGAAAGGGAATTTTAAAAACCCTTTTTTTTCCAAAAATTATTGTATTTAAAAAAACAAACCCTTTTTTAAACAAATTAAACCGGAAAAATTTTTTCAAATTTTTTAAAAATGAAAAAAATTTTTTTTTATTTTATCCAAAAAAAATTTTTTTCCCTTTAAAAAAAAAAGTTTTGGGGGTTTTAAGTTCCTTCAGATATTGCACCTTTTTAAAAACAGCTCTTTTTTCTCAAAAATGTTCAAAGGAAAATTTTAAATTTTTTAAATTAAATTTTTTTTCCAAAATTTTTTAATTTTAAAAACCCCTTTTCTAAATTTTCCTAAACAAAAATTTTTAAAAAGGGCCGGGGTTTTTTTTCCCCCACCTTACCAAGAGAATTAAATGTTAAAAAAAAAGGAAAGGAAAAAATTTTAAAAAAAAAAATTAAATTTATTTTCCTAAAAACAAACAAAATTTCCCCCCCTTTTGACAAATTTTTTTAAAACTTAAATTCTATCTTTAAATGGAACCCTTTTTTGGGAAAAATTTTTTTAAAATTTAAAAAAAAGACTTTTATTCTTCCCTGAAAGGTTTTTAAAACGAAAATTTTTTTTTATTTTTTGCTATTTTTAAAACCCAAAAGGAAAAAATTTTTTTAAAAAATTTAAAAAGCCCAAAAAAAACCAAAAAATGACCGCCTTAAACGTTTTTTCCCTTTTCCCTAAACCTAATTTTTGAAAATTCCATTCCCCTCCAAATAGGCCCCAAAATTTGGAAATTTTCCCCTTTAATTCCAAAAAATTTCCCGGCAAAACCCCCTTAAAATTCCTACAGGAAACACTTTTTTTGTTTTTTGGATTTTAACTTATTTTTCTCCAAATTTTTTTTCTACCGAAAGGGAAGGGTAATTTTTCTTTTTGAAATTTTGTTGTTGTGTTTTTTTCCTTTAGCTTTCGGTTTTTTGTTAAACTTTTCACATTTTCCATTTTTTAAAACCACCGACCAATTTTGAAAATTTTCAAACATCCTTTGGGTTTTAAGGGGAATTTTTTAAATTTTTTAAAATTTTAAAGAGAAAGGATTTTTTCAAAAAAACCCAAAAATAGGGTAGGGTTAAAAATTAAAAAAATCTTTTTAAAGAAACTGGTCCAAAAAAACCCTTTTCCCTTTTTTTGAAACAAATTTTCCTAATATGCAAAATTTTAAATTTTTGGAAAGCTAAGGGGTTTTGGGCGGGAACAATGGGGAAATCAAAGTTTTAAAAAAAATTATTATTTTTAAAAAAAAACTTTGAAAATTTCTTCAAAACCCCCTGGTTTTTAAAAACTTGAAAAGGTTTTTGTGGAAACATTTTACCCAATTCTGGGAACCCAAAATTTTAATGATTCCCCCGGGGAAATTTGGGGAAATGGGGAATCAAAATTTTCATGAAAACCTTGAGGAAAATCCTTAAAAAAAAATTTTTAAAAATCTTCCCTTTTTGAAAACCAAACTGGGGAAAAAAGTGGAAACATCTGGAAAGGATCCCCTGGGGTTTAAAGGTTTTTTTAAAAAAATTCCTTTTAAATTTTTTTGGATTTGGCAAATTTTGGGGGTTTTTTGGCGGGGCCACAATTTTAAAAGGGAAATTTAAAGTTTTTTAAAATTTTGGGGGAAATATTTAGGGAAAAATTTTGAAAAACTTTTTCAAAACCATTGGGCCAAAAAGTTTTAAATTTTTTTTGGGCACTGGAAAAGGGCCCCCCTTTCCTGGGGTAAATGGTAAAATTTTTAAAAAATGCTAAATTTTTTTTTTTAAAAAAAATGGGGGGTAAAAAGGGGAAAGTGCCAAATATTTTTTTTTAAAAAAAAAAAGGGGGAAAAAAAACTTTTAAAGAAAGGAAATTTTTGGTGGAAAAATTTAAAAAGGGGGAAAAAGGAAAGTGGCCCAAAAAAGGGGGTGTTGTTGTTTTTTTCCATGGGTTTACATTAAATTGTTTTTATTTAATTTTATTAATTTGTTTGTGTTATCCATCTATAGCTTAGTGTTTAGCTAACAATAGGTCCTTAAACCACCTGTAAGTGTCCATTCTTTTTGGAAAACTGTCCATTCTTTTTAAGAATGGACAGTGTTTACTCACCTGACGAAGAGCTCAAGTGAGCTTTTCTGATCAATTTGTCCTTCTGAGTCACTGTGTCGCGTTTGGTCGTAAACTTTTCACATTTCATCTTCTTCTGAAGAACCCTGGCCAATTTCAACCAAACTTGCACAAAGATCCTGGGTAAGATCAAGTCAAATGAAGCACCTTTCAAGGGAGATAATCTAATGAGAAAATTTGGATTTTTAAAAATCTCTTCTCAAGAACCACTGGCAGGAAAGATGAAACTCATGTAAAACTCCTAGGTAGTGTCGATTCAGATTTCAATCATGACCCGGGGAGGCGGCCAAATGGCCGGGAGAAAGTTTTCACATAGAATTATAGGAAAAATCTTAAAAATCTTTTTCAAGAACACTAGCCTGATTCATTTTTGGATACATCCTCGATGTAGTTAAATTTGTCAATCATACCTCGGGGCCAATGGCCAATCAAGTTTTACATAGAAATATATTAGAAAAATCTTCTAAAAATTTCTCATGTAAGAAATGGCATAGGTCATTTGAACATCCTAGGTATGTAGATTAAATTTGTTCAATCATGATCCCGGGGGTAGGGCGCCAAATGAGCCGATCAAAGTTTTACATAGAATATATGGAAAATCTTAAAAATCTTTCTCAAATAGCGAAAGATAAGATCTTTATTGGAATCATCCTCAGTATATGTAGATATAAATTTGTTCAAGTCATGACCCCGGGGGTGGGCAGGCCACAATGGCGACCACAGTTTTACATAGAAATATATAGGAAACTTTTAAATCTCTCTCAATACAAAGCCAGGATGTTCATATTTATATGGAATCATCCTCAGGTATGTAGATTCTAGTTTTTCAAATATGACCGGGGGTTAAAATTCACCTAATTTCTATCAGTAAATATGTGGTTCTATCTTGGCTCAATGCAGCCTACCCTGGAGTCATGATTTAATAAATGGAAGTTACACAGTATGAGATGCAATTTATATAAATATGACCACAGGTAAGCCTTGCTATTCAAAGGAACAATTTTAAAGAAATTATTCTAAAATATTTTTAATGTAAAACAAAGTGGTTGGCCCATTTTGGGAACTTTCCTTGCCTTTCCTTTTACCCTTCCAGGGTCATGTGACTCTCAACCCCCCAAATAATTGAACATTTTTTTTTTTTTTTTTTTTTTTTTTTTTTTTTTTTTTTTTTTTTTTTTTTTTTTTTTTTTAGAAAGGGGGGGCCCTTCATTTGAAAAATTAAATTTAAACCCAAAGCTTTGTGGCAAAAAAACCCAGGGTTTTGAAAAATTTTAAAATGTAAAATTTACAGCGGCAAAAAAAGGAAAAGGGCAAAATTGTAAAAAATTTTGGTTTGGGGACCCAAAAATTTTTTTTAAAAAATTTTTCCCCCCAAATTTTATATTTAAATTTAATTTTTGCAACAAAAAAAACCCCTTTATTTTTATGAAATTTGGGGGGATTTTCCCCCCAAAAGGGGGAAAAATTGAACTCATTTGAATCTTCCAAAAAATATATAATTCTTTCTATTTTGGGGGGGAAAATTTTTCCATAATTTTCATAAAAATTTTGGGGGATTTTACCCCTCCCCGGGGCAGGGGAAAAAAAAATCTAATACCTAGGATTTTATAATTTTCCCCGGGCCGGGTTTTAGGCTTTTTAAAAACCAAATTTTAAATTAATTTTTTTAATGGGGGGGGCCCCTTTTTAACCCTTAACCCCCCTTCCCCCAAAGGATGTTTGTGGAATTTTTAAAAATTTGGGCCCAGGGTTCTTAAAAAATTTGGTAAAATTAAGCCAAAAAACCCAAGAAAACCGGGGACAAAGGGGGGTTACAAAAAAGCTCATTGAGCTTTCCTGGGTGGTAATAAGGATGGACAGTTAAAAACAAACAGAATGGACAGATGAAACAAAAAGAAGGGAAAATTACAGTAAACCTTAGCATGTGCACAAAAGGGAAACAAAAACAAATTAATATATTAAATAAATACGATTTAATGTACATGTGAATAAAACAAGAGGCCCATGGGCCACATGCTCCCCAGAAGCTTTCACCATTCGTTCTTTACCCAATTTCCCCTTTTATTACATATTGCGACCTCACCCCACCCCCCCTATTATAATTTAGACGTTTGGGTGCTTCCATGTGCACATACGTTTCAGCTTTTCTGGCCCAGTGGTTCTTGAGAAGAGGATATTCAAAGATTTTCCTATATATTTCTATGTTAAACTTTGATTCCCTATTTGGGCCCCCCTACCCCCGGGGTCATGATTTGAACAATTTAGAATTTACACTACCCCCGGGAAAATTTCCAAAAGTTTTAGCTTTTCTGGCCCAGTGGTTCTTGAGAAGAAGATTTTCAAAGATTTTTTCCCAGACTATATATTTCTATGTTAAACTTTGATTCCCCATTGTGGCCCCCCTTTCCCCCCGGGATCATGATTTGTAAATTTAGAATCTGCACTACCCAAGGATGTTCCACATAAGTTTCAGTTTTTCTGAACCAGTGGTTCTTGAGAAGAAGATTTTTTAAAGATTTTTTCCCATATATTTCTATGTTAAACTTTGATTCCCCATTGTGGCCCCCCCTACCCCCGGGGGTCATATTTGAACAATTTAAAATTCACTATCCCAGGATGCTTCAAAATAAGTTTAGCTTTTCTACCATGGGTTTTGAGAAGAAGATTTTTTAAAAATCCCCATTTTTTCTTTTTTTTGATTATTTTGGCTCTTTATTTTAACAATTTAAATTCCCCTTACCCCAAAGGGTGCTTTTAAAAGTTGGGTTTGGCCCGTGGTTCTTAGAAAAGTAAAATTTTAAAATTTCAGAAAACGACAGTGCGGACGGGGGCAA
>NW_026928151.1:0-32420 GCF_032062105.1 Saccostrea cuccullata | reverse complement strand
GTAAGTTTTTTGCGCCCTTTTCCTGGACTATTCTATTGAATTGAAATGAAAACTGCATGAATTACAATGAAGCGCATTGAAGTGGTAAAAGTTTCCGTTTGACTGGAACGTTTTGAGCTATCTTTAGAACGATGATTGTCATACAATGATACGCCCATTTCTTTAGAAAGGAAAAATTGGTCAAATGGTTCATTCGAATACCTGTAGAACAGGTATTCCATAAATATAATAACCAATCAAATTGACGGTCTACATAAACACCGAGTAAGCACGTGTTCGACCGATGCATGTGTTATGGTTACTCCAATAAACATGATAAATTAATAATTATTGACAAATTCTTTGAAATACATGCTTTATAGAAGCAGGAACTATTTAACTTTCTCTCTCTTATAACTTTAAAAATCTCCATTTCGGTGAAACTTATGTTGTTTGTCACGAAGAGTGGGATGTCCTAAACATTTCGACGAATATTTCTTATTCGTTTCTAAAGAAATGGGCGTGTCATTATGTTATAATTGACGTTCAAAACATGAATCAGAACGTGTCATCCAAACAGAAAATTTTACCACTTCAATGCGCTTCATTGTATAAAGTACGCCCTTTTTTGTCGGAATCCTGGTCGAGCTTTGGAAAAAAAAACATATCGGTGATATTGTGAAGTGAGTTAGAAGTTACATCATTTAAAGTAATAAAAACGAAACGACAAAAACCTCTTAAACCTCAGCTCAGGATGCACTGTCCAAATATACATCTGATCACCCCCCCCCCTTCCAGGGGGTTTCCTCCACAGATTATAGATTTATGAAAGTGTCCTCTCACATTTCAGGATTGAGAAAGTTTATTACTTTTTTGCTAGTACAAATATTTGTGATTTGGACCCCTCATCCCTGGGAGTGGGGAAAAACTTCCTGAATCCGCACGTGTCTCCATTCATATATCGCCGTCAAGTTTGTTGGGTCATTTAAGCATATAGGGCTTTAATTATTTATCCCACGTTTCCAACAATTTTTTATGCTCTGGCATATCCAAGAAACTAGTAAACATATCCTGCATGTCAGTTATAACCGTTACGATTCCCAATTTCTTGTAGTTATCATATTTTCAGCTGTCTTCCTCAAAGCCTATGCAGTTGAATCTAATTTATGTAACCTTTACATGTATCCATGCTTTCCAGCATTAATCAGTTACATTAGTATCAACTTTTCCCTTATTTACTTCATCCTCTAAAACCATTTTTAGACTCGCGGAGTGAGGTGTTCATCTTTACGTCGCGGGTTCGAATCTACAGCGGGACATGTACATGATTTCATTTTTAGCCGGGCTTATTGCTCAAAGAGCAATTGCCGGTGTAAAGACGAATAATGACCCCCATCGAATAATGACCGGGGGGTCATTTTTCAACGACAAAAAATGACCCCCCACCCGTAGAAAAAAAATCATTTTTTGTAGAAAAAGGGTCCTAGGGGGTCATTATTTTATATGTTAGTCCTATAAAATAATGATCCCCATTGAAAAATGACCCCCTTTAAAGTGATACAAAATATACACTCTTTGATATCTTTTTTACAGCGAAACTAATTTTTACATTTTCTGTAACCAGAAAAATACAAAAAGTCGTATGAAATAATTAAGAGATTCACGTAGTCTTTCAATACTAAAATTGTGTTTGAAAAGAGATTCTTTAATTGTCAAGTAAATAAAAATTTCTTTTTAATATTCCTCCTTATAATGTTTGCTAAAAGAATGATATTCCACTTGTTTTTAGAAATCAAACCATGCAAAAATCAGGTTTAAATACTCTTTAATAGGAAAAATTAAATTTTCCGTCATTTCAACTTTTAGTTTGTTTAAGTTTGGCAAATCCTATTTGACAATGAAAGAGGAAGAAATTTTTATCCCCCCCCCCCCCCCCAGGAACATTACGTTAAATCAAAAAAAAAAATAATAATAAATGAAAAGCAGAAATATAAATAAAACTCTATACCTTTCAATAACTCTGAAAGAGGCTCTAGATAAAATATTGAAATGAAGTTAAGCCTTCACACAAGTACTATCATATCATAATTTACTTCGCCATGATTAAAGCATACTTTAAATGTTGGTGGAGGTATACTTGAAAGTATTGTGGCAAAGTAACAGCTAAAAATTAGTAGAATAGTAGATTATTTTTAGCTTATTTTTAATTCCTTTCTTATATAAAAATAAAGGTAGGGTTTTTTTTTTTTTTTTTGCTTTTGTTCAATATCGACTTCCTCCTAAATAAGAAAGGGGGTGGGGTAAGTATAAGACCTAAAAATATGCTCTGTAAACTATGGGCTAGTGTAAAATACACAGTCATTCTAATGCAAAAACTATACATGTAGACATAAACTTTTGATTTAGTACACAGTATTCATTACATTTCTTTTAACGTAGAACCTACTTCGTATGACATCATAACTTGTAAATGTGTTAAACCTGTGCTAATCCATTAAGACGTCATAATTAATTCAATGCCACTTTTTCCCGTACTTGACAGCTTCAATAAAAATGGTAGAAAATACTGCATTTTGAAATTCACAGAATTCAATCATGCCAACATAATCTTGATTCAATTCATATATTTTTTGGTTTATAATGCTTAATGGCAATATATTTCTGGAATAAGAGAAAATATGTAGGCACCTTTTATTTACTAAGATCTAGACCTGAAGTTGACAAACCCAAGACTATTTAGTGTAATGAAATTACAATGTACATACAACTTTCGTAATAATTTGAATGGTATGTAACCATTTTGAAGGAATGCATAAATCGTAAGAAATCTTTAGTTGCCAGCTATATAGTGTAATATCTTGTTGAAAAGTGTCTAAGTCAAAGATGTACGTGTTGTAGATCGTTTGATCGTGTGTACATTTTTGTGATATCTATAATGAAATGATGTGCATTCCTTTTAACAATTATTTGTTACTTATTCATATTTTTGGTGTTTGATTACAATTTTTCTATTAAATATGACCTTTTTAAAGAAAAAGTACAATTTCTGATAAATATTTAACCTGAAAGTAACCCCAAACAGTCATTTAATTATTAAATCCCGTGTAAGTGCAAAAAGGTCAATAGTATCGGTAAATAGCCTATCTTTCATAAGTTAGAGGGGAAAGGTATATATTTTAATCATTTTTTGTAATCATTTGGCTATATTCTTCTGTTCTTCATCATATTGAAGATTGAAAACATTGTGACAAAGACGTCTAAAAAATATTTACAAATATAGGTGAATAATTGACTAAAAATAATAGAGTTCATTTGACTATTTTTTTAATGGTGGACTTATCTTTTATGTTAATTGAATAAAAAAGAAATTATTCTTGATAAAATATTGTTTAATATTATTCAGTTGAAAAAGTTTATAAGCGACGATGTTTGAAGAAGTATTTTTGTGATTTTTCATATTCCCTTTATGACAAGTACCCCTAAAAATATTTGAAAATGTGAAGTCGCAGTATGTAAATACCCTACCAAGTTTCACAGCCTGTTCTAGATTAAAAAACAAGGAAACATACCATGATATCTTAACTGATTGATAAGCAAGTACTAATTTATCATTTTGAAAAGTTTGAAAATCTTGTGACAAAGACTTTTCCGACATAGGTTCTACCTTAATTCTTGTTTTACTCCACCCTTTTACTCAGTTCTGAGTATATTTTTCAGAGAATTTAATACGAAAATCAGAACAAACATTTTCATTGTTGTAACGTCTTCTTTATAATGTATATTAATATGAAAAGTTAATTGAAGACCATATCTTTTTATGTCCCCGTAGTCGAAGATTCGGGGGTATATAGTTTTATCGTGTTCGTCTGTATGTCCGTCTGTCTATCTGGCGGTTTGTTTGTCCGCAAAAAACTTAACCTTTACCATAACTTTTCATTTATTGGAGCTATGGCTTTCATATTTAATATGTGTATTCCTTGTGACAAGACCTTACTTTGGGTACCACCAAATTTGACCTTTTGACCTTTACCTTGGAGTTTATCCCATTTTACACAAAAATGCAAAATTTTTACTTTGGCCACAACTTTTAAACGGTAGATACTAGTACTCTCATACTTCAAATATGTAGTTTTTTGGCATTACCTTTCATTGGATACTAAAAACCTTGACCTTTTGACCTTGACCTTGGATTTTTGCGTACTTATGATTTTTTTTTACCTTGGCCATAACTTTTGAACGGTAAGGGCTAGGGTATTCATACTTCACATATGTAATCCTTGTTACATTAAACATTTTCTTAAGAAATCATCAACTTTGACCTTTGAGTTTGACCTACCTTTCAAAAACTTATCCTTAGCCATTACTTTTGAACAAGTGGTGCTAGGGCTTTCCTATTTTGCAGTTGTATTTCATGTGAGAAGACCCTACTTTGGGTAACAATATATTTCAATTGCATTTAAGAAAAGTTTAATCTTCGCTATGTTGCCATACAGGGGCAGAGCTGTTTCACAAACACATCTTTTTATATATGAGGATTTGCGGATAAGAGATGGATACCTCAAAGCGTAACAGACGGACGGACGGACATCCCAATCACTATATACCCTCCCGCTTTTCAAGCGGAGGATATAATAATATATAATACTGCTGATTTTTTCTGTCAGTTCGATGATTTCCACCATCAAAAAACAATGTTTACCTAACCCTTAAGGCTTGATAAATCTTTTACTCCTTTAGATTCTGAATCATTGCATTTACCTTAAAATATAGCTATAATTGTATAATGTTATGAGATCAACATATCATCAGTTTATTCCCAATAAGCTCGGGTGAGCATTTTGGCCAATATGCTTCTTTATCCAATTTTTTCTTTTGCCCCCTAAAAATTTTAGCTTCAATCTACAGGGGGTCATTTTTCTACGGGGGTCATTTTTCTTCACGTGGGTTCTGCAAATTTTTTGGGAAGTGACACTTTTTCTACGGGCAAAAGGGTCATTTTTCTACGTCGAATAATGACCGGGGGTCATTTTTCGCTGTCGATGGGGGTCATTATTCGTCTTTACACCGGCTTATGTGATCCTGTTCAAGGCAGGATGTTGACCCCATAGTCGCCATTTTAAAGTTACGTGCAAAAATATAGTTCTTACTCTCAACCGCTTTTGAGATAATACAAACGCTAAGTAAAGCAACAAAAATAAAACGAAGTTTTATCTATATAAAATAAACATTAGTAGTAATGACTTTGAAAACTTCATAAGTCAAAGAACATAGTTCATTAGTGTAAGGATTTTTGATAATCAGTGTTACCGTAGTTCTCTACACATACGAAGTAAAGCAGGAGAGGGAACCAGACTGGCCTGTTTGTTTACATTCAGCTGCGGTACCAGATTAATTTTGATTCTGACAAAATCGGACCGTGGTATTAGGATTGAAAAACTCACTGTCAGTGTCTTACCGTTTATATTGATAGTTTTAAAATAATTTTTTCATCAGAATATAAACGTGATTCATGTAAGAAATCCATTCTACTCTGTAAATGAGCCCAGCTCTCTGTACTTCTGAGTACTTTGGTTTTTTATTTGAGATACAAACAATAAATACGTTTTATATAAAATGTGTTTTTTTTCCATTGCTCTGATGAGTATCATACAACTTTAAATGAATGCATGTTTTGTGCAACATCTTCATAATTTACTCTTGTGAAATAATTTACACCCCCCCCCCCTTCCCCCCAATGTACTAGTAAACGTTTATAACTTATCATGTTTATTTTAGGTTCTATAGATATTGATGGCATTAGTCAGGCAAGCTTTTAAAAAGCTGTTACTTGTTGACAGCATAGTCTTTATAATTCACGTACTGATGGAATTCCAATGAGTCTTTATTTTACTTGTTTATTAATTGATTTATTTTTGCTTCTCTTATGGAGCAGAGATAATTCAAAATTTCTGATTAAAGAGGAATGAAAACACGTGTGTCCTTCAACTCCAAATTCAGATATATCGACGACGTTTTATCCATTACCAATAGCCATGTTCATCCGGGTGTCTACTTGATATACCTCAGTGAACTTGACATAAAAGACAACAAAGAGTGTGGCACATTCGCTTCCTATTCGGATGTCTTACTTACTATTGCCCATTTAGGTTAACACACTACTAAATTGTATGTCAAACGATATAACTCCAATTTGTCCATCCTCAACACTAATAATTTTTGAAGTTTTATTATTCTTTCGATTGCTTCTGATGTTTATGTTTCCCAGCTTATGTGATACACAGAAAATGATCCAAGCACGAATAAATTTAAGGCACAGACTACTCACAAGCACGTTAACGTTAATGTTAACGGAATTTTAACATCCTCATTTGATGTGTACATTCCGTACATTTCATGGTATTCATAACATCAGCAAATACAACCTATTATCGTGTTTTGACTAACAACATTTAGGTCTTTGTTTTTAGAGTGCGGGAAACTAATTTTTATAACATAATCACCATCAGAAAATATGTATAACCATCAAGATTGCATCAGGATCTGCATAAGCAAAAAATGATATAACTGGTATTGTAAGCATACTCGTATATCTATTCAAAGCAGCATTGACCTACTGGTATTAGAATATCTATATGCATGTGGTAATTTTTTTATTAAAAGAAATAAAGAAAAAGAACACATTCAAGGAAAAAGCTAGACAGAGAGAATCGTTACAAATGCTTTTGACTGTTAAAACACAGTTATAAGACAAAACAATGAATAATTTGTTATGTTTATTTAATTTCAAAAAGTCATTTAGGTTTGCTTTCAGAAGTTAAGTTTAAAATAATTGAAATTAGACATTCAATTGATCTTTGAAAAAGACATTTTCATTTCCACTTTACCGATTTTCAATGCTCTTGTGAAAAATAATGTAGGCATTTTTCATAATTTAGATGTGCTCAATTTCTATAATTAGTAACTTTGCTTGCTAAGAAAATTTTACTTCGACTTTAAGTTTATATGATTTCAGTATTTCAGATTTCAAATAATAATAAAACAAAATTTCTGTTCCTTTATTGTGATTATATCTTAGAGTAAATAAAACTAGCTTCCAATCACACTGGGTATCCTGTGTTGTTTCCTCCTTTATAACCGTTTCAATAATTTATCTTTTTTTTTTTTACTGTTGTTTGATATTGTTGTTTACAGATGTAGTTGTTAATCGTTAAAATAGTCATTGAAACCCCATGGGCCATCGTTGTTGAAACCCCAGGGACCATCGTTGTTGAAACCCCATGGGCCATTGTTGTTGAAACCCCAGGGGCCATCGTTGTTAAAGGGACCGTCATTGTTGTTGAAGTGAAAAAATGGGAAACTGGACCTACTCGGGTAATGAAAGGATGGTGACGCAAAGAAATCTACAGAGTAAAAATTATATATATGATGTTCAATAATTTATGTATTCACGAAACTCTATGTAGTCAAGTAAAAATACATGTCGGAAATAACTCTAAATCATTATGTTAAGTTTTTTTTTTTATATTTTAATCTATTTTCTATCTATAGACTTACATGGTTCAGTGTTTATAATTATGCATATTTTTTCATAAAATGAAATCATGAGAAAATATTTGATTTTTTAAATAGCATGAATATACTTATTAATTTTCTTTTAAAAGTATATGTAACAAAAATAAGAGATAAACATTTTTTTCTCAAATTTCGTCAAGTGGCAGGTTACCCATTAAAATTATTTATATAAATTGTCAGAAATTTATCCATAAATTGAATTTTAAAGTAAATCTGATATCTATTGGATAAATACACTCAAGGAAATAGCATTTCATACTTACAGCGAGACAGGACAACGGTGAAGCACAGAGCAAGGATCAACAACAGACGCAGCATAATGAGAACTTCTCGATGAGACTTCCCACAGCAGCTGGTGTGATAGAATGTAAGTAACGCCCTGCTCCAATATGCCTAGTATTTATAGACAAAATTTCCTAATTATGCATTTTGCATTTCCTCTAATTTGTCGCAATGGCCATTTTTAATCATTAATTATTGATGAAGCAACTCTTTTTCTATGGTTTAAAATTCAAATAATTAATACGTGACCTGTTTATTTGATTTCATGCTAATCATTAAATGCGAGTTTAAAAGAAACAAGAGGCCCAGGGGCCACAACGCTCACCTGAGCACATCGGCTAGGAAAAAGCACATATCAGTTCAGAACTGAAAGTTTACTAGGGTTTGGAGGGGTTTAATTTTAACCCCCAGGGGATCATGATTTGAAGGAACTAGAATCTACACTACCTGAGGATGATTCCATATAAATATTACTAATCATGGCTTTGAAGTACTTGAAAAGAAGATTTTAAAAGGTTTCCCTATATATTCCAATGTAAAACTTTGATTGGTCATTTTGGCCCCACCCTAGCCCCGGGGGTCATGATTTGAATAAACTTGAATCTACACTACCTGATGATGATTCCACATGAGTTTCATCTTTCCTGGCCCAGTGGTTCTTGAGAAGAAGATTTTTTAAAGATTTTCTCTATATACTCCTATGTAAAACTTTGATCGACCATTTTGGCCCCATCCTACCCCCGGGGGTCATGATTTGAACAAATTTGAATCTACACTACCTGAGGATGATTCCACATGAGTTTCATCTTTCCTGGCCCAGTGGTTCTTAAGAAGAAGATTTTTTTTAAATGCCATTAATTTTTCTAATTCATAATTATCTCCCCTTGGAAAAGGGCATGGCCCTTCATTTGAACAAACTTGAATCCCCTTTACCCAAGGATACTTTGTAGCAAGTTTGGTTGAAATTGGCCCAGTGGTTCTTGAGAGGAAGATGAAAATGAGAAAAGTTTACACGACATTGACGACGACAACGACGACGACGACAGACAACGGACAAATTTTGATCATAAAAGCTCACTTGAGCCTTTGGCTCAGGTGAGCTAAAAATCTTTAAAAAGCAGCTGAGATGATATACTGCGACTGACACAATGTTTTCTGTCAGGGAAGTTGCAGAATAATTTAGTAGGCATAATGAAGAAAATTCGTAAGAATGCTTTATAAAGTTCATGTTTAAACCATATAAGGTTTATCTCACAAAGATAATCAAGGATATTCAGTGTTGTCATTGTTTGTTTCTAAATATTACTCTTCTTTGTCACACATTTGTTTCAACAATAAATCAAATACGAGTAAATGTTTTGACAGTTTTGGAATGCGCTATTTTTTTTTTTTAGAACACAGTATTCATTACATTTCTTAATTCTTGTTTTACTCCACCCTTTTACTCAGTTCTGAGTACATTTTTCAAAGAATTTAATATGAAAATCAGAACAAACATTTTCATTTTTGTAACGTCTTCTTTACACTGTATCATAATATGAAAAGTTAATTGACGTATTTATTAATGTTACGCAAACACGTGTTTGTGTTTGTTTATTCTTGTCATCTATTGGCTGTTAGAATGGTCATCTAGTCAGGTGACATAAATATTCATAGCACGGGCTATTAGTGACCGTGAAAGAAATTCTGTATAGGGAAAGCCATTCGAAGGCTCTATTTCGTGCAGTCAACACGTTTTCGTCATTCATCATATTCTGTCATGGGCGATTCTGGAGACGAAATTTTGCTAGAGACTTATGATAATAAGAAAGTTACAAAGGAAACTACTGGTAGTAATCCTCCGTTGGATATTTCGGACGTGGTGAAGCTTGTTACAGGAGTTTTGCAGTCACAATTTCAAAACCTTTCAGGTCAGCTTAAAGCAGAACAGTCGGAGTCTATTGCTAAGAAACTTAAAGAAAACTCTACTCTTAAGATTAAATCTGAAGGGAATCGCGCTTAGTACAATTTTAATGCTGAAATTCTTGAGGGTCTAGAAAAACTAGAGATAAGAGCTTTCGAAAATAAAGACAGTGAATCAGTGTCAATAATAGGCGAACTGCGGAAAAACTGAAAACGCGCCAGAAATACATTCGTATTGCCGAATCATCTCCTGCAGGGTGGAAGACAGTAAACGAGTATCAGTCCAGAGAAATTGCCGACAACTCTGACGATGAGAAGAAAATTAGAAGCGCTGAAAACCGAGCCCTTAGGCAGCAAAGGCAAGCCCAGAACAAGCGTTTCCACCCGTGTGGCTCCTACAGAGCTTCTACAGCGACAGCAGCGGTAGGCTCGGCAGCCCAGCTTACTTCTGGTTCCTCCTCTACTGCTACATCTCAGCCATATACATAGCAGCAGCCCTTTCGTGGAAAACTCACAAGGCGTCAACCACAGCCCAGCGACATTTGCTTCAATTGTTTTTCCACTGGACACTGGAAAACCAACTGCCCCAAAAACAAGTCACAAAGTCAATGATAAGTATACAGGTTATACAAGCTATTCCACTCTTGCTGGCCAGGTGAAATGCCTTCAGAAAAATAATTCAAAACAAATGTCATTGATAAAGTACAATTTGAAAAGAAATGTTAGTAAATGGAGAGAAATTGGCACAAATCCTTTTATTTTGAAAGTTATTGAATCTGGATATGAAATTCCTTTCGTTTCAAATCCTCCTTCTACGTGTTTTCAAAATAACAAGTCTGCTATTTACAATTTTGAATTTGTTACTTCATAGATTTCAGATTTGATGGAAAACAAACATATTTTAGAAGTTCCTTTTCAGCCATTTGTGTGTAGTCCACTGAGTGTCGCCGAAAACAAAAACAAAAAGAGATTGATCCTTGATCTCAGTAGGCTAAATAAATATGTCAAGTATGATAAAATAAAATTTGAAGACTGGAAGACGGCATTAGATTATTTTGAAAAGGGTTTTTACTGTATTAAATTCGATCTGAAATCAGGATATCATCACATAGATATAGCTGAGAATTATCAGACTTATTTAGGATTCCAGTGGGAAAACAAGTATTACTCTTTACGGTTCTCCCTTTTGGTCTATCGTCAGCTCCATTCATTTTTACTAAATGCTTAAGACCCATCGTGAAATACTTGAGAAAAAATGGCATTATGATTGTATTATATTTAGATGATGGTTTGGCGTTCGCTTCTACTGAGGACCAATGTCTTTTAGATTCTCAATTTATCAGAAAACGTTGTCAGAAGTTGGTCTGGTGGTTAATGTTGAGAAATCACATTTTATACCAACACAAGTCATTGAATGGTTATGTTTAACATGGAATTCAAATCTATTTTCTATTTCAGTTCTGGACAGACGAATCGATGATGCTATCTATTGTCTACAGAAAACTATCACTCATTTTCCCGATATAACAGCGAGGGAACTTGCAAGAGTAGTGGGGAAGATCATTTCTATGACTCCAGTAATGGGTAACATTTGCAATATTATGACAAGGTTTTCTTCTATGGAAATTGCTTTGAAAGAATCTTGGGATTCTAAGCTATTTTTCAAGCATAAAGATCAAGTGTTTGAAGAACTAAAATTTTGGGTAAAATGTATGCGTTGTGACTGTACAAGATTTTTACATTCTGTTAAAAGAAAAAACGTAACCATTTATTCAGATACAAATAATTCAGCATCAAGTGCATATACAGTTGAAGATAATTCTAAGGTGTTCCATTTGATGTGGAAAGAACATGAGAAAAGTATGAGTTCTACATGGAGAGAGTTGAATATGAGAGTAAAGTGGTTTACAGATAATCAAAGTTGTGCGAAAATAGTACACTCTGGTAGCATGAAGCATCACTTACAAATTTTAGCAGATAATATTTTCAAAATGTGTGCCAAAAATAAAATTTCCCTTGATGTTCAATGGGTTCCGAGATCAGAAAATGAAAAGGCAGATTTTTTCAGTAAAATTATTGATCACGATGATTGGGAAGTTACTAATGAATTTTTTGAATTTATTAGTTCTATGTTTGGTCCTTTCTCTGTAGATAGATTCGCAAACTTTAACAATCTAAACTTGTTAGATACAACTCAAAATTTTGGAATCCTGAATCAGAGGCTGTAGATTGTTTTACACAGAATTGGGTGGACGAAAACAACTGGCTAGTTCCTCCCATTCATTTCATAGTTTCTACTATAAAACATTTATTAGATTGCAAAGCATATGGTATTTTGATTGTACCTAACTGGCCCTCAGCTGTTTTATTGCCAATGTTATTCGATTTAGAACTATCTTATAAGGCGTATGTTAAAGATGTGTTATTGTTTAAAGATACAAGTGAGATAATCAGTCAAGGTCAGAACAAGAACTGTCTATTTGGTTCTATATATTTTGGCTCTGGAATACTTGTGGTATGTTTAGACGCTACAAATTTGTAGTTGATGATGGTGTATTGCAGATGGTTTAGGCCCTGGTACACTTTAAACAAAGATTTTTGCCGAGCTGGGCAAATGTATAGATGATGTATTGCAGATGACAAGTGGTCCTGGTACATCAGAGAGGGTGTATTGCAGATGATGAAGGTCCTGATACACCATATAATATGTTAAAGTTAGAAGATGCTAATTCTTTGCTTTAATAAACACATTTTTCAGATATATTTAAAATGGGCAGATGGACGGGAATTAATTGTGGATTACAGGATCATCGTCTAGCGGAACTTGCTTCTGAACTACCCAGATATTGTGTAACATTTAAGGCCGAAAATACAGCAAAACAGTACAGGTATGCTTTTAATACCTTTTGTAAGTGGTGTAGCAGCTTTAACCCTGGGATTCAATCACTTCCTGCTTTGGAAAACTACGTTGCACTATAAATTATCCATTTAGCAAAACAATGTAAATCGTCTGGCACAGTACATTCAGCTATACATGTCATTAGTTGGGCACATAGCCTAGCAGGTTATATAGATCCTTGTGACTCAGCTTTGGTAAAAACTGTTAAGGAAGGGGCAGTTAGAGAGACATCAAAACCAGTGATTAAAAAAGATCCTATAACGCCTGAACATTTGAAAACTCTGGTTTCTACATTTGGAGAGGATGGAAAGAACTATATGCGGTATTAACCAACATTTGCCCCCCTAAATCAAACTTTGATGGAGTAATATTTAATTAAGTCCTTAAACAGGGGAGTATATGCTGACTTCAAAGCATAGAATAATTTCATAAGTAATGACGTCATTTGTACGTAATGACGTCACAAATATGACGCAAATTTCAGTTTTTTATGAATTTTGCAGAAAAATGTACATATTTCGTCGATATTTTAAATAAAAGTCACCGAGCGCATGTGTGTTCAGGATTAATATTTTGATATAATGTGTAGAATGATAATATCAATGAAATATGTCAATATTGTTCCTGAACACACATGCGCTCTATAAATTCTAAAGCTTAAATTGTTGAAATTTTGTCCATTTTGTCCTCTTTCTGAAAAAGGATATAAAATCGGACAAGTTTGTGACGTCATAAAAACAGAAATTGTGAATACACTGCTCTAGAACTATAATATTTTCTGTTAACTTATATTTCTCGTACAATTTATTGAATTCAGCACATTTCAGGAAGTTTTCAAAATTTGACTTTTGTGGGGGCAAACATATGCAATATACCGCATATAGTTCTTTATATAATTTAAGAACATTGTGTATGTGCTTATTAAGTTTTGCAGGATTTTTGAGATTTTCAGAAATAGTCAACATTCGTTATTCAGATATCTGTATACAGACTAATTGTGTAGAAATTAACATTGTTAAAAGTAAAACAGATGTGTATAAAACTGGTCATAAAGTTTGTATTGCTAGAACATTTTGTGATACCTGTCCTGTAAATATGTTGGAAAAGTTCTTAAAATTGTCAAACGGTGACATGCATTCTCCTCTGTTCTTGTTTAGATCTCCGTCATTTTGTAAAAAATCACAAACTTATAAACTGAGATCGGATAATCGTCCAATTTCTTATACAAGAGCAAGAGAAATCATATTGGATTCACTTGAAAAGATTGGTTTAGACAAGTGTAAATTTGGTGTCCATAGTCTGAGATCAGGTGGCGCTACCTCCTCAGCCGCCGCAGGTGTTAGCGACAGACTGTTTAAAAAGCATGGGCGGTGGAGGTCGGACAATTCTAAAGATGGTTATGTTAAAGAAAACCAAATAGAAAAACTTTCAGTTACTACAAATTTGGGCATTTAGGATATTCGTTTCAGTTCTAATCTTCTTTATCTTCGAAATAATTAAACTGCACTTTCAGAGCGCTTCATATCCTATTTCACGAGTTTGTGTTTATTTCATAAATGTTTCATGTTCGTTTAAGTGAAACGAATATTTATTAATGTAACGCAAACACGTGTTTGTGTTTGTTTATTCTTGTCATCTATTGGCTGTTAGAATGGTCACCTAGTCAGGTGACATAAATATTCATAGCACGGGCTATTAGTGACCGTGAAAGAAATTCTGTATAGGGAAAGCCATTCGAAGGCTCTATTTCATGCAGTTTTATAAGTCCCACCCACCCGCCCATTGCTTAGTTTTGAATATTATATTAGATTTGTACTTTGTCGAAAATATTTATTTTCTATTTTGTAGAATTCGGACATTGATGAGGACAATAAAAAAAGAGATGTAATATGTATTGTGTGTAATAATTAAACTGCACTTTCAGAGCGCTTCATATCCTATTTCACGAGTTTGTGTTTATTTCATAAGTGTTTTATGTTCGTTTGAGTGAAACGAATAAGAACATAAAAGACCATTTCTCTTTATGTCCCCGTAATCGAAGATTCGAGGTTATATAGTTTTATCGTGTCCGTCTGTATGTCAGTCTGTCTATCTGGCGGTCTGTTTGTCCGGAAAAAAATTGCCCATAACTTTTCATATTTTGGAGCTATGACTTTCATATTTAATATGTGTATTCCTTGTGACAAGCCCTTACTTTGGGTTCCACCAAATTTGACCTTTTCACCTTTACCTTGGAGTTTGTCCCATTCTACACAAAAAAGCTAAATTTTTCTTTGGTCATAACTTTTAAACGGTAGATACTAGTACTCTCATACTTCACATATGTAATTTTTTTTTTTTTGGCATGACCTTTCATTGGATACTTAAAACTTTGACCTTTTGACCTTGACCTTGGACATTTCCGTACTTATGAAAAAAAAAACTTTAACCTTGGCCATAACTTTTGAGCGGTAAGGACTAGGGTTTTTCATACTTCACATATGCAATCCTTGTTACATTAAACCATCAACTTTGACCCTTTGGAGACTCGCCACGTGACACTGAGCCGATAGGACGTGTGTTGTCGAAGCTCCGTGTGTTTTGGCTTATTTTTGGAAGTTTAGGTGTTTTTGTAGTGAATTTGTATTCCTACAATATTCCTGTGATTTCTATGCTTGTGTATATATTGTGTATATATGTTTTTCTTTTCGATATTTGTGAATTTGAAGGATTTATTCAACTTATTATCGATTTACTAACAGCGTGACAGTTTTCCTTATAAGGCGTGCTAAACTTTTGTATGCTGATTATCATTTTTACTCATCGATTGGATGTTTGATTTCAACAGAATCAATAATACTTTGCATATGAAACACAGAACACAGCAATACCACTGACAATACTGACCAATCGCGTTGAATAAACAACAATTACATGTGAACGGACAAAGCAAGTTTTACTTCCTATAACATGTATAATGATGATATTGATAGAGCTACGTACATAGTACAGCAGAAGCAGAGTAGCCCTACTAATTCCATTCTTTAAATTTTCTTATACGTATTCAAAAACCCACCCGGTCAAATCACAACAAATATGATAGAATACATGCTTTTCTGAAGACAGAAAACGAAACGGGCTTTGACTGACCACGTGTTGCTGGTGACTATAAATGCAGTACTGGTAAACAGCCCTTCATTGTGATTGGCCAGTATTATCAGGGGATTGTTGTATTCCGAGTTTCATATGCAAATTAGTATTGATTTCATTTATCCAATCGATGAGTAAAATGATAATCAGCACACTAAATTTTAGCACGCCCCATCAAGCAAACTGTCACGCTGTTTGTAAAATGATAATATCTAACTATTTTTTCGGATCTTTAACTTGTGAGAACACCGTGAGTAGTGATCAGTGATTACCGTGTCCACATGTTGCCTATCCTGAACTGTCACTCGTGTTTGTGTGCAACGGTTCACTAGCTTAGCAGTCTAGCCTGAGTGTTTGACCGTTATCTACTCAACTGTAAAATCATGGAGTTATTCAAACCTATATATTTCAAGGACAACGAAGTTCAAGTGTATGCAACAAATGTTAACCGTATTTCTGTAATGGATATATCACCCATTCTCAATATAAGGGCTCAAATAATGTCGCCTCGTTTTCATTTAGAAGAAATACCACTGATGTAATTTTTAAATTAACATTATAAATAGTCACATAACAGTGAATAAGAATTCATATAATTATCGATCTGAAAGGGTAGTTAAGGAGTTCCAAATTCAAATATAGTAGCCTATTTGAAATGTACGTTACTGTCGCCGAGGCAAATATTATGCTGAATCCCCTCTGTGTAATATATAATTTTGATTCTCAAGTAAAAATTTTCTGATAAGTTAAACCTTGTATCATATATATTTCTTTTCATAACAATAAATACATTTTCTTTGTGATAATAAATAATTTTTATTGTGCAATGTCCCTGTCGCTTAATTCTATTTCAACCACATTACAAGCAAACACAAAGATTATACACCTGATAGTTTTGTTCTCCTTTATTTATTGATGGGCTAAATTTGAAATTTCAAAGGATTAATTACTCCTACTTAGATAATGTAACATGAAATTAACCAATTTGAGCAACTTTTATAAATATGTTTACGGAATGAAAGACATTTTCAATCGTAGAGATAAGAAAAAAATGTACGTTACCTATATTCTTCCATTAGGAATATATATTAAGTAGAAAATATGAGACGACTCTGAATAAGCAACCCCTTGTATCCTGTAAACTGGCAAATACGTTTTTCTTAACACAATTAAAAATTATTTTTTACATGAAAAGTGATCATTTGAAATGTACGTGACTGAAATGTACGTTACCATGAAATTCGAATTAAATGAATCTCGCACGAATTTTCATGTATTCTCATACTTTCACACACTCGAATGTGTACACAAAGGAAAGTTTCAAAGGTTGGAGGTCGGCTAAATCCCAAAATTAATGAAAAGAAACGTTTCTGCTGAGGAAAAAAAATATTTTAAGGTCAATTATATGTAATATAATTTTAATACCTGGTATATATTTCTGAATACGAAACCTGTATGATGCATTTCTTATTATATGCAAGTTCAAACAGTATCAATATATTGCGTGTCTAACGTTCGCTTGTGGAAGAGAATTGATTTTTATATTTGAAATGTACGTTACGTGTGGTAACGTACATTTTACGTATTTCTAACTGACATTTTTTTTTATTTAGTCAATGAATGGCGTTTACACGAGCGAAACAAAATTATCGTTTCAATCCATTTGACAACTGACCACATAAATCCATCTAAATGCACCCCCGAATCCTCGTAAATGTGGTAGACTGTTACCACATGCTAGAAAATTTATTTCTAAGTGTCTTAAATTCATCTTCAGCAACCTTTTTGCAGTTTGTTTACTTTTAATATGCGACTTTTCGTCAATATTAATTTAATTGTTGTTGATATAAGGTATGCATAGGCTCATAATTGTTAAAAAAAAAAAAAACAAAACGAAACAAAAAAAAAAGAAAAGAAACAAAACAAATAAACCCAGAACAAAAGACGGTCACGTACAATGAAGCGCATTGAAGTGGTAAAATTTTCCATTTGGACGAAACGTTCTGAGTCATGTTTTGAACGTCAATTATAACATAACGACACGCCCATTTCTTTAGAAACGAGAAAGGAATATCCGCTGTAATGTTTTAGGACACTACACTTCCCGCGACAAGCAACATTAGTTACACTGAAATTAAGAGTTTTAAATAAGAAAGAGCTATGTATAGAGTTCCCGCTTATGTAAAACACGCATTGCAACGAATTTGTCCATAATTATGATTTTATCATGTTTATTGGAGTTAGCATAGCACATGTATCAGTCGAACACGTGCTTACTCGGTGTTTATGTAAACCGTCAATTTCATTGGATGTTATATTTATGAAATACCTGTTCTACAGGTATTCGATTGAATCATTTGACCGAGTTTTCCTTTCTAAAGAAATGGGCGTGTCTAAAGATAGCTCAAAACGTTCCATCCAAACAGAAAATTTTACCACTTCAATGCGCTTCCTTGTACATTTCAAATACTGAAAGGCACACAATACTCAGTTTTGTTTGAATCATTGCATTTTGGGTTATATTTTTCCAGATCTGTTGAAAAGTACGTATGTTTGTGATTTGACAAACGATGTTGCAACATACTAAATGAAATTGTTAACAAGACTGTTGATGGATATATTCGGAATAGATTTATGTTAAGTTTCAATGGCCAAACACACGCATTTGTTAGATCATAGCAAAATACGTCTGACTCTTATTTTCTTTTGTCTGTACCCTTGCACACAGGTAGAAGTAACTAGGCTACGACCGGTGTCAATTTCAGCGAAACAGCACAAAAGAATGGTAATGAACTAAGGTTAAGGGGACTCCCCAATAATATGTGAAATGAACGTTACCGAAGTGACGTGACATTCATGTAGTTGATGACAAATAACCACGTTTGTTACATTATGATTTCTTATATTACTGCGTTAAAATGCTTCATTGAAATGATTTTTATGTCAATAATTGCTTTTTTTCAATATTTTCTTATTACTTATTTACATATTATTACAAGCTTGAAATGTACGTTACCTACTCATATTCTGAGGCAATCGTGTCTTTATAGTGGTGATTGTGACATATAACACAATGTGATTACATAGAGAATCTTTTTTGGAATAAACTGAAACAAAACGATGAATTTTTAGATGAATTTTAAGCTTTTTATTAAACAGAAATATATCTTGAAATGTACGTTACATTTACGTAGTTTTCGAAATCGGCATGGATATATGTTAATAAAGACAGTAACTACAAAATAGAATTTTACTACATGTACATGTTAAGTTCCAGTATCTATAGAAAATGACAAGATTCCAAACTGATCGCTCTAAATAAAACAGAGAGAGGAATTTAAAGCATATATTTAAAAAAAAATTTTATACATCTGGATCAAAAAGTAACCTTTGTTTTTTGAAAGGAAAAATCAAACGCACGTTCGTATGCCGAGAAAATATGTTGCTGACAGAGTTGGTAGGATGTGCTGGTGTTAAGATGAGATATTCCAATTATGATTTTAATGACTACATTTATTCTGACATATCTTTTTGGACATTGAAGAAAGAGTAACGTACATTTCAAGCAACATTTCTGAATAAAATCACCCTCTACTTTACCGTCTTGACATTATTCCATGTATTAAAATTTGATCAAAAAAAATCTGGAAACAAAATCTTCAGATACATTCTTTCAAAGGTAATTGATAGAAAAATTGTTATCTTGAACTTCATTTTTTAAAAAATCAGAGAGGCATTTGTGCCCTTATATTGAGAATGGGTGATATGCCGAATACTGTTCTATATGTAAAATTATCAGACGGATTATAAAGCGTAAACTGACCCAAACAAGGTTATAATCGAATAATTTGGCCAAGAATTAGAGTCAGTACTTATAATTTAATTTTGAAATAATTAAACAACTATGGGTGTAAAATTGTGCTGCTTTTTATTAGT
The DNA here is from genome assembly GCF_032062105.1 of Saccostrea cuccullata. Lineage (NCBI taxonomy): Eukaryota > Metazoa > Mollusca > Bivalvia > Ostreida > Ostreidae > Saccostrea > Saccostrea cuccullata. Next base: position 12,721 of record NW_026928151.1, on the reverse strand, counting down.
TCAGATTTGCCGCTCAATAATACATCCCTAGTAACGGAAGTGATATGAAACAAGGGGAGGTAATAGCTGATACATAGATCTAGCAGCCATGATGTTTGTTTTACATGAGGTAACATCGAGCTACTGTTTGAAGTTAAAGGTACATTTATTAAATCTGGAATTTTCCATGAATCCCAAGGACTGGAAATGAGGGGATTGCATGGATACAGATGATTCAGCTGGTCGTCAAGGCTTAGGGGATGTGTCCCCATACCAAACCAGGTTATTGAGAAATAATATGCGTTCCTTTTTGAAAATCAACCAATGAGAGACTAGAATACAAACAAAATTAAATTATTTTAGAAATAAACCTTGCTTGAGAATGCTTCTGCTTATCGAATCAGCCACAAGCCATTGATTACCACAGAAATGTCACTGCATAAATAAGGAAAGTTGTCCAACGATCGAGCTAGAAGTCGTCCCATTTTTCAAGCATGTATAATTCAATTGTAAGTTTTCAAATTACTCGTTTAATCAAATACTAGTAAAATGAATCAAAAGTGTTTTATCACTTAAATGTCTCTTTTCATTCATGTTCACAAGGGTATATTCAGTTAAAGTATGAATAAAACCCACGTTAATTAAACACACATATGTGACTATTTAGCATTGAATAACAAACAGTTCAAAAACAACTCGAAAAGTACAAATCCGTGAGCAAAGCGAGCTAACATTGACTTTTTGATAAAAGAGCTATGAGCAAGTATCATTATGGAGTAAACATTTCCTGTAACCGTTTTTACACTTATTTTGTTTTGAAGCCTTGTTCTCAAAAAAGTTGTATTTTGATGTTAATGATTGTCGAAATATTTGATTTTTTATTCGTCAAGACGTTATCTTCTATAAGTCCATAAAAATATCTCATTCCAGGTACATGTATATGACCAAGTCCCTACGAAAAATGGTTAAGTTTTATCATTAGTGTTTTATAAGAATCAATATAACGAATTAAATTCTTTATAATAATTTCTTCAAATCCATCATAACAAATCGGACATTTTGTTCTATTGATTTTCAGAATATTGGCTTCCGTACAATAACATAAATATATGATACTAACATGTACATCTTTTAAATTCTTTAATCTGAATAACATGCACTACTACACGTAATTTATCGAATTGTAAACTAAGGCAGGTTGTCAATCTCGTTTAAAATTAGCATTTCGTGCATTTTATTTCTTAATCCTGATTCTCTACGTGTATGAAACCCATCATTTAGCGAATTCCTTTGACTTACGGTTTTCTAAACAACATAGGTAGACTTTGTTGTTTTTAAAGAATTTTCATCCCAAACAGGACCAAATTCTCTATCCTTAAATGTCCGTCAAGTATACATAATACTTTAATATGAAATGAAAGTATTTTTAAAGAATTGTCGTGGGAAAGTTTCATAAATTTCATTTATTTTAAGTTAGTTAACTTTTTTCCTAATATTATGCGTTATTCAGCTCAAATGTAAGGTTTTCTATCAAAATTAGGAATCGTTTGTAATAGAGGAATAAATAAAATTGGTTTTTTTTTCATAAAATTAATAGAAGGATAAAAAAACATTTAATGCTATAAATCGTCTCATATATCATAAACGTCTACAAATATTATCTGGTGTATGCGTGGCGTAGTGGTAGGAGCATATCCTTATCCTGCTGCTTCAAATTCACTGCTAGACGTAGAGACCTGCCGAGCACCTTACGTCGAGGGTTCGAATCCCTCTATTGGACGTGGAGACCGGTCCTCTGGAAGAGACCGTATAAACGGACGTCCCGTGTCGCAGCAGGTGTTGGCATGAAATAGATCGCTCACTGCCCAATAACCCTCAGTGCTGAGCATAGGACAAACTTTTCATCGGCAAGTGGTGGCGTCTCCATATGAGTGAAAAATCCTCGAGAGGGACGTAAAAATAACAAACACAAATCAATCGGGTTAATGTTAAATGTAACTTTTATATGGCGAAATCAACAATTAAATCTTTCAGCACATATCAACTTCCACCAAAAGATGAACAGCAATTGTATTACGGAATAATACAGACCAAAGTTCTTAGAAATTCATAAACAGAATTTTTAATTTACATGTACATTTAAACTAACTGCCTATAGCAATTTATACTTTTTCAATTCCTTCTGCTTAATTCAATTCATGGTTGCGAAAATAAAGTAACACATAATATTTTTTATCCTTTATTGTGCTTGTACATGTATCTAAGAGTAAATTAAGCTCGCTTTTATTCACATTTGTTTTTCCTGTGTTGTTTCTTCTTGTAAAACCGTTTCAATAAGTCTTTGTGTTTATTATGTTCTTTGATGTGCTTCAATTGTAGTTGTTGATCGTTAATAAAAGTTGTTTAAGACATTCAAACCCCAGTTGTCGTTATTGGAGGGGTCGTTATTGTTGTGGCCGAAAAAGTAAGCCTGGCGAGACGGTCTAGGGAAAGGACGTCCACGGAACCGAAAGAAGTCGTTGAATTGATTATAGTGATCTACAAAAAAGTAGTAGCAATATATAAAATGAATATGTTTTCGTAACCGTAGAATTTTATCCATAGTCTATGAGTCAGTATATTTTCCAGACATTTTTAAAAAAATGCCACGCGATATAATACATGTAGTAAAGTTGCACCTTCCTATCCTCGTATCAATTTTTTTTTATTTCATTCTGTCAAATAACTCTTTTTCGAGGGTCAATTTTTGTAATAACTAATAACTCATTTTAGAGGGGTTAAATTTTCGTAGTTAAAAAGAAAAATGACTGGTTCTGGGGATTTGAATTTGTGGTTAAAGGTACTTGGACACAGATTTGAAGTTAATATTTTCTGTATTATATCACGAATTACATATTTTAATAGCATTTCACCTTTTTTGGCGGGTTTGAAGTTTTAATAACTTTAAAATGAAATAATATTTTTAATTCATTTTTGTGTGAAATGCTATTAAAATATATGTCATAATATTATAGAGAAAATATTGACTTCAAATCTGTGTCCAAGTACCTTTAAAGAAGGTCCACTGTACTGTAGTATTTCCTAACTTAAACCCTAACGATAATAAGTGATTGCACAGTATATATATTTACTCGAATCCCTAAAAAATCCAGATATTTTTTTAAAATATATTTTATGAATAATCTCACGAGAAAAAAATGAAAAACGTAATTAAAGAGTACATTTATATACATATATATATATATATATATATATATATATATATATATATATATATATATATATATATATATATATATATATATATATATATATATATATATATATATATATTGCTTTTGTTCGTTTAATTCCTTTTCCAAATAATGATAATAAGAGAAATTACAGATAATGTTTGTTTGGTCAAGGGTCAGGTCTTTCATTTAAATGCTTTATATATAATATCAAAATTTAACCGAACGGAATACATGTATACAGTGGCTGCAACATTTTTGTTGACAACTTACACGAACGGTCACGTTACATGAAAGATTCCGTACGATTAACGCATGATTAAACCTGTTACACGAACGGTCCTTCACTTCGATTCTTCACACGATTCTACACTTACACGACCTTTCACGATTGCTAACGCTAACGCACAATTCATCACGAACGAATACGCACGCTATACGAATGATTTATTTGTCAACATTAACGTTGCAGCCAAAGTATAAGTAAAAAAAATGGAAACTTATTCGGTACATAGGTAATTTAAAAAGATTAACTTACAGGACAAGGCAACAGTGAAGCACAGAGCAAGGATCAACAAAAGACGCAGCATCATGAGAACTTCTCGATGAAATTTTCCACAACAGTTGGTATAATTGAATGTCTTGTAATCATTATCCTACTTCAAATTCCTTGGTATTTATAGACAGTTGTTTTTCAGTTATGCATGCTGCATTTCAACTTTTGTCACGTTGGATACTTTTCAATAATAAATCATTGAAAAAAAACATTGATTTTTCTTGTTTCATGGCTTAAAAATTCAAATAATACGTGATATGCTTATTTGATAACATGCTAATTATTAGGTTGGATGCGAGTTTTTAACGAGGCCCGATCAAAATTACGAAAACGGATTGATAAAAATATCTAATTCTTGGAAATATATTTGTATCCGTTTTACAAAAGGACTTACGACTTAAGACCAAATTTAATTTTTCATATATCTTTTTAATTAACATTATATCGAAAATTATCTTAAACCTTTAAAACGGAATGTAGTAAGGAATTTCTACACAAACAATTTCAGAGAAATTTATTAATTTTGCAAAATTTTACAATCATATGAATTTTTTGGTCTTAGTCGAAAGTTCTTTTGTAAAATGGATCAGAGAGAAAGAAGATCAAATCAAAGATCCTAGACTGCGTAGACAACTCAGAGCAGGAATCCCTATCAAAATCCTACAAGGAAAAGGATAAAGAGGTCAAAAGGAGTGCGCGGCAAGACAAACGGAAGCGTATAGAAGATAACTTGAGTAGAGCTGAGGAAGCAGCAAGGACTGGAAACATTCAAGAACTGTATAAGATCACCAAACTGATGTCCGGAAAATTCACCAACAGCTCAAACGTCGTAAAAGACCAGTATGGTAGCATCCTTTCAAAGGACAGTGACATCATGGAGAGATGGGCAGAGCATTTTAGATCAGTTCTGAATAGAGGAAACCCAACTCAACCTCCAGATATTGAAGTCAACAACAACATAGTAGAACTTGACATCAGTGTGGAGGAAATACAGAAGGCCATCAGAAAGATGAAAGACAACAAAGCTGCAGGAGTAGATGACATACCAGCAGAATTACTTAAAGTAGACATAGAAGTAATATCAAAGGTCATATATAATCTGTTCCAAGACATTTGGACAACCAACATGGTACCAACAGAGTGGAAAAACGGACTGATTATAAAACTACCAAAGAAAGGAGATAAATCAGAATGCAACAACTGGCGTGGAATAACACTTTTACCCACAATCAGTAAAGTGTTTACCAGAGTGCTATTAGACAGAATAAAACAACAAGTCGATGCACAACTGAGAGAGGAGCAAGCAGGGTTTAGACCAGGAAGATCATTTTGTGACCAAATTTTCGCATTACGAAACATCATAGAGCAGTCAATAGAATGGCAGTCTTCTCTATACCTTAACTTTGTGGACTTTGAAAAGGCGTTTGATAGTGTACATCGGGAAAGTTTATGGAAGCTCTTGAGATTGTATGGTCTACCTCCGAAGATCATTGACATCATCAGGGTACTGCATGAAGGATTTCAGTGTAGTGTGATGGTTAACAATACCAAAACAGAGTGGTTCCCAGTTACATCGGGACTGAAGCAGGGCTGTATGTTATCGCCTCTACTCTTCTTAGTGGCTATAGACTGGGTCATGAGAGAATCCACCAGAGATAAGAAAAATGGCATTAGATGGAGAATGGACAACAAACTGGATGACCTGGATTATGCCGATGACCTATGTCTCATCTCATCCACCTATCAGCAAATCCATGAGAAAACGAACAAACTCTATACAACAGCTAGATGTCTAGGATTAAACATCAACTTTAACAAGACCAAAATAATGAGAATCAATGCACGGAATAACAACCCCGTACAAGTTAATGGAGAGAGTTTGGAAGATGTAAACACCTTCACATACCTAGGCAGCACTGTAACAACATCTGGAGGTACTGACGAGGATATTACATCAAGAATCAACAAAGCCCGTCATGTGTTTGCCATCTTAAAACCAGTTTGGGCCTCCTCCTACATGACCACTAGGACAAAGCTTAGGATCTATAATAGTAACGTAAAATCAATACTATTATATGGATCAGAATGCTGGAAGCTCCGGAAAGACCTCGCAAGGAAACTGAGAGTGTTTGTAAATCGTTGCCTACGGACCATATTTAAGATCAGGTGGCCAAAAATAGTCTCCAACAACGAACTCAGGGAGATGTCAGGACAGGAAGACATAGTGGTGGAGATTGTAAGAAGAAAGTGGAGATGGGTTGGACATGTGCTCAGGAAAGACCATCATAACATCACAAGAGAGAGCATATTCTGGACAGCAGACGGAAAGAGAAAAAGGGGCAGGCCAAAAACAACATGGCATAGAACATCAGAGAAAGAGCTAAAAGAAATAGGGATGACATGGAAAGAAGTAGAAAGAAAAGCAAAGGATAGGACTGGGTGGAGAGACTGTGTGGCTGCCTTATGTGCCACCTGGCACGAAGAGGCCTAAGTAAGTAAGTAAGTAATTCCTTCTGAACAATCAGATTCAACAAACCCATGAGAAAATTAACAAAACACATGGTTTTAAAGTTTAAAGTCAAAAAGATTTTTTAGAGCAAAATTTTTGTAAACTTAAGCACTTTTAGAATAATTTAATATCCACGACAATTCTACCGTGAACAAACACGACTTGAAAGCTTAAAATACGTTTTAAGTGTGATTAAAAGTCCGTCACTAGGAAGATAAACTAACCTTAAAAATTTGATATAAATACGGAAAATTTCCAGTTTTTAGAGCCTGACATTAAAATCTTATCGAAAGGATCGTTTATAACAAAATCGTCCATGTAGTTTCTGGTATGCGAGGTAAAATATTGGGATAAAATACATTCATTTAAAATTATTCTCCTCGTTTTTCGTTTTTACGTATGCCCATATAAAGTCTGCAAAGCTTAGTATTCGGCGATCATGAAATCGGTTATATTTTAAACCTATATGTAGTCCATACGAAAACCACTTATGTGAGGTGGATCTTTACACATGGAATTCAAGCATCATCGATGAAAATCGGACGGCTAAGGGAAATTATATTTGTCAACATATAGTATTTTCTGGTAAATGTTATAATTGAACTTGATAAGAACTTGCTTGTGTGATTCGATTACAAGATTGTATCATGCATTATTTTTTTTCTTTACCGAGATAAAAATGTCAAGGTTGTTCATTGTAAAGATGTGGGAAATACCGTATTCTTCAAATGTTTTCATCTTACTTCTAAAGATTTTTTGTTAAAGGTACTTAGACACAGATTTGAAGTTAATATTTTCTCATTTTTTCTGTATAATATCACGAATTATATATTTTAATAGCATTTCACACAAAAATTAATTAAAAATCTTATTTCATTTAAAAGTTATTAAAACTTTAAATTTTTTGGCGGGTTTGATTGACACATCCTTGCACTTTCACAAATTTTAACTTTATTCTTAATCCTTAGGAAAAGTGGCAATTTTGATGTGTTTTAATGAGAAAAATTAAAATTTTTATCAAGAAAAATAATTTTATTCAGAGTAGAAATGTTAGAAACCAAATACCTTCACAAGTATCGTCATTCCAAACTAAGAGATGCGTACAGAGTTTAGAAAATCGAGCACACTCGTGTTATTTACACAGTTTTTGTAAACAGGGCTCGAGTTCTGTTATTGTTTATATTTAGAATTCACCGGGTGCGTTCAATCGTCACAGTCTGCTTACCACAACTGCACGGACTGACAATATATTGTGTGTTTGTTTTGCTTTCGAACGTGTCTACTCTGAATTTTCTGGATTATAGTATTAATATTTTTCATTTATACAAAACGAGATTGCCACTTTTCCTAAGGATTAAGAATAAAATTAAATTTGTGAGAGTGCAAGGATATGTCAATCAAACCCGCCGAAAAATTTGAAATTTCAATATCTTTTAAACGAAATAAGATTTTTAATTAATTTTTGTGTGAAATGCTATTAAAATATATAAGTCGTAATATTATAGAGAAAATAATAACTTCAAATCTGTGTCCAAGTACCTTTAATAAAATCTTTTTGAGGAGAAAAAAGCACGTTTTATCTCTATGTTTTGGAATGTGTAAAATACTATTGTCTGATTGGACAGAAAAAAATTACATGTACATGATGTATATTTATTTATAGCATCTTTCAGTTGTCGTTCTTGACTTCCATATTTTTAAATCGTCCAGACCTGATTCTACAAAGGAAAATTAGAATGAAATGTTGTTGCCTTGCATTTATTGGAGTGAAACGGGGGCACTTTCAAGATAATTATGGACCATTTCACGTGTTTTTATACACAAATACATATTACGAGAACTCAAATATAAACAAAGAAATTGACAGATTCAAAAAGATATGATGAAATGTTTTGTTCTCCTCATACATCATTCAATTTCCATTCCTCTTTTTAAAAATACGAACATTGGAGGTAGACTTTATTGCTGTGAAAAGGGGGCAGATCACAAAAATATTACTTTTATCTAAGTAGATATTTTATACGTCGCAGTGGGTTTTCAAAACATCAACAAATGATTGTAATACTGTATTAGTTTCTAAAAATTAAATAATACTTACATTATGATATAATTTTTTCTCCATCTTTTATTTTTCTGAACACACTACGTTGTTTTACGTGGAAAAGAGGGAGGATGGATATCATGTCATATAGAAAAATAAAATATTTTGGGGGTGCGATTTGAATGATTCATAGAATTTTTCTTTTCAGTGAAACTCATCCATGCCGTATAGATAAGGGAAATATTTAAGAGCTCTTCGAAATTGAGTCCATTTCCTCATTCCCACGATCCTGGATCAGTTTTTGCGATATTCAGGATCACAACTGTTTTTTAAAAACTCGCATCTAATAATTAGCATGAAATCGAATAAGCATATCACGTATTATTTGAATTTTTAAGCCATGAATCAAGAATATCATCATCAATGATTAATTATTAAAAAGTATCCAACATGACAAAAGTTGAAATGCAGCATGCATAACTGAAAAACAACTGTCTATAAATACCAAGAAGTAGGGTGATGACTACAACATATTCTACATGTATTATACATGTACCAGCTGTTGTGGAAAGTCTCATCGAGAAGTTCTCAGAATTCTGCGTCTTTTGTTGATTCTTGCTCTGTGCTTCACCGTTGCCTTGTCCTGTAAGTTTATCTTACAGTCACATATTTACCAAAGAAGTTTCATCTTTACTTATATATTATTCATAAAAAAGATTCTTAAAAAAGTATCTTGTTATTTTTAGGGATTCGAGCAAATATATATATACTCTGCAATAACTAATTATCGTTAGAATATAATTTTCGTGACATCTTCATGATATAAAGAGACCAATGAATTAATTTTACCCCACGAAATGTTAAGATTTCGTACTACAGTACAGTGTATCACCTTTAACCACAAATTCCAATCCCCATAACCAGTACATGTAATTTTTCCTTTTAACTACGAAAATTTGACCCCTCGAAAATGAGTTATTACGAAAATTGACCCTTCCAAAATTAGTTATTTTACAGCATGAAATAAAAAAAATTTAATAAGAGGATAGGAAAGTGCAACTTTACAAGTATTTTGTGTGACATTTCTTTGAAAATATCTGGAAAAATATACTCACAGACTGTAGATAGAATCCTATGGTTACGAAAACACATTCATTTTATATATTATTATTTCTTTTTTGTAGATCACTATCGTCAGTTCGACAATTTCTTTCGGTTCCGTCCTTTCCTTAGACCGTTTCGCCGTTTCCCTTACTTTTCCGGCGACAACAATAATGGCCCCTTCAACAACAAGAGGCCAAGGCGTCACATCGCTCACCTGAGGAACTGGCTAGGTATTAGCAAATATCAGTTCAGTATTGAAAAGTTTAAAAATAAAGGTGGATTCGGTGGAGGGGGGGGGGTATTTGAACAAACTTAAATCTACACTTCCTTAGGATGACTTTGAATGAATAAGACACATAATGGTTTTGCTGTTTATAAGATGAAAATTTTTATTGATATAGCCTTTATTTTCCTTTGTACTGATCCTCTTTAATGGTTCCTCTATTCTCCTGATTGGTCTTGATTTGAATAAATTTGAATCTGCATTACCTTTTTTGATGCTTTTATATTCATTATCAATCACAGCTTTCTAGTTCTTGTGGAGAATTCAAACGATGTTCCCCATGTGTGCTTACGTGAAACCTTGAATACCAATTAAGGCTCATCTCTACCCCTAGTTCATAATTTGAACAAACTTGATTGAATGTATACACTGCTTTCATATAACTATGACCAATCACAGCTTTGCTGCTTTTTTTTCAGAAAAAAGATTTTTAGAGATTTTTCCTTTTTTATTCCTACTAAATTACCCATAATAGCCCTACCCCTTGCCCTAGGGGCCATGATTTGAACAAATTTCAATCTACACTAACAGAGGATGCTTCCACATAAATATGACCAATCATGGCTTTGCTTTTCTTGAGAAAATGATTTTGAAAGGTTTTTCCTATGTTTTCCTAGGTTAAAATTTGATCCCCCATTGTTCCCCAATCCTACCCCAGGAGGTCATGATTTGAACAAACTTGAATCTACTCTACCAGAAGATGCTTCTATATTAGTTTCATTTTTCCTGGCCCAGTGGTTCTTGAATAGAAGATTTTTATAATATACCATTGATTTTTTACTATTTCATAATTATCTCCCCTTCGAAAAGGGTGTGGCCCTTTATTTAAACAAATCCTCTTCACCAAAGGATACTTTGTAGCAAGTATGGTTGAAATTGACCCAGTGGTTCTTGAGAAGACGATGAAAATGCGAAAAGTTTACAGCTACGACAAAGACGACAAGGACGACAGACAAATTTCGATCAGAAAAGCTCACTTGAGCCTTTGGTTCAGGTGAGCTGAGCTTACAACGACTGGGGTTTGAATGTCTTAAACAACTTTTATTAACGATTAACAACTACAATTGACGCACATTAATATCAAAGAACATTAATAAACACGAAGACTTATTAAATGATTTTACAGGAAGAAACAATGCATGCAAAACCAATGTGAATAGAAGCGAGTTTAATTTACTCTTAGATACAAGCACAATAAAGGATTTAAAATATTATGTGTTATTTTATTTTCATGGATTAAATTAAGCAGAATTAATTGAATAAGTATAAATTGCTGTATGCATTTTGTTTAAATGTATATGTAATTTAAAAATTCCGTTTGTGAATTTTTAAGGACTTTGATCTATATTATTCCGCAATACAATCTAATACAACAGTTGTTCATCTTTCGGCGGATGTTGATATGTTTAAACAGAAAAAAATTTAATTGTTGATTTCTCCTTACAAAAGTTACGTTTAATGTTAACACGATTGATTGATTGTATGTTGTTTTACGTCCCTCTCGATCATTTTTCATTCACCACCACTTGCCGATGCAATGTTTGTTCTATGCTCGGCACTCAGGACTCAGGGCTATTGAGCAGTGAGTGATCTATTTCGTGCCAGCACCTACTGTGACTCGGGACCCCAGTTTATGCGGTCTGATCAGAAGGACAGGTGTCCACGTCCCATTGTGGGATTTGAACCCGCGACGCAATGTATTCAACCGGTCTCTACGGCTAGTAGTGAATTTGAACCAGCAAGGTAAGGATAACCTCCTACCACTAGGTCACGCATACAGCAGATATTATTTGCAGACGTTTATGATATATAAGACGATGTATAGCATTAAACGGTTTTTTAATCCTTCCATTCATATTATTGTTAAAAATGGACAAATTTTATTATTTCCAATATTATAAACGATATCTAATTTCGATAGAAAAACCTGTTTTTTCAGATTCCCTATAAACCAAACAAAAATAAAGATGTTATTTTGCTTGTTTAATAGCATTTGACTCAATGACAAATTGTATTTGCTGACAAGTATCGACCATAAAAATTACAAGGAAAGAATAAAGTTTAATTTAAGAAAATCATATTCCCTACGATCAGCACCAGCAAAGGACGTCAACTACAAGAGAAAGAGAAAAAATAACTGTTTGCTGTTGTGAATATATTTAGTATTTCTAAAATTGAGCAAAATTGCTGGCAGTATTGAAAATCAAATTAAATAACTAACATGATTTGTTTTATCCCATTCTACAAATTAATTTATACTTAAGAACCCTCTATACACTGACGAAAAATGTTTTTTGGACTTTGAGAAAATTGTATAGTGTAAAGGAGGCTATTTTGAAATAAACTAATCCATTTCTAATATAGGGAGTGCGCCTTCTTTATCCAGGAAAAATCTTTGAAGACAGTGAAGTAATGACAAAGAAAACTTGCTTTTAAGAATTTAAATGGAGAAAATACATGCAAATAAAGTTTTTGTTTACTCTATCTTGGTCTAACATAATGTTTAGAATACATGGATTTATTTAAAATTTTGTCATACAGTGCAGATTACAATTTATTCTTTTTTATGTCAAATGCTGGGTCAGTCTAACTACACGCAAGTACCCTGAAAGTATGGTGCAGTGTAGAGAGGGTCCTTAAAAGCTATGGAAATAATAACATATCTGTAAGACTGTTATTGGTTTAAATCGAAGACATCTTACTATTTTGGTGTGGTATGAGCTTTATTAGTAGCCTCCCTTTCCACCTATTCCTCCTCCTTTTATTCCTCCTCCTATACCGCCACCGCCACCAATGAATCCGCCTCCTCGCATACCACCGAATCCTCCAAATCCTCCTATAAAGCCGTGTCCACCGTAACCTCCCATTCCGCCGTACATTCCTCCTGTGTCATAAATAAAACGTGGTTTAATAAACCTTTCTAAAATCTCGAAGAAATATTATTTGAATAATTTCAAATTATATTTTGTATTAAATGCAGATAAAAAAACCATGTCTTTATTGCATGACTCGTGGT
>NW_026928150.1:0-32478 GCF_032062105.1 Saccostrea cuccullata | reverse complement strand
ATGATAACTTCTCATTTTAGGACAGGAAATCACATGGAACCGGAAGTGAATTTTACAAAGATAGTTGATGTTACTGTAGACATTTCCAGTCTGAATAACATATCCAAAAACCGTTGCAAACACTTTATCTATGAAAAATATATATTGGAAAGAAAATACTCAAATTATGTAGTTTTTCGCTTATAACCGGAAGTTGTCGTTTTTGTTTCCGGTCGGACTGATATATTTCAAACTACAAATAAGATGCTATAATGTGATGCAATAAACGTTCCATAAAAGAAAAGTTGAAATTTTCGATTTCTTTGATCACTTCCTGTGACGACCGGAAGTGAAGGCAGACAATCTTAACCCGTATGATTTTGACTTCTCATCAATATCTACCACTCCTGTAAGTTTGGTGTCTTCATCCCTTACCGTTTCCGAGATACAGTTATAATATCTTCTCATTTTGAGGAGCAGGAAATCACGCAACCGGAAGTGAATTTTAAAAAGAAGTTTGGCGTAACTAAACACAGATACAGACTTAATAACATATCCAAAAATCATCACAAATACTTTATCTATAAAAAATATTTATGGGAAAGAAAAATATTTAAAAAATGCAGTTTTCTCTTATAACCGGAAGTTGTCGTTTTTGTTTCCGGTGGGACTGACATATTTTGAAACTACAAATAAGATGCTATAATGTACTGCAAAAAAATTTCAAAAAAGAAAAAGTTGAAATTTTCGATTTCTTTGATCACTTCCTGTGACGACCGGAAGTGACGGCGGACAACTTTACCCCGATTGGTTTTGCCTACTTATCAAGATCTATTACTCATATAAGTTTGGTGTCTTCATCTTTTACCGTTTCTGAGATATGACTCGGACAAAACTTTTTTGAAAAAAGCGGAAATCGGACATATCTGACGACCGGAAGTGAATTTTGAAAAACTGAAAACTGCATTTGGAAGATATTTTAACTCTCTATCATCCCTGAAAATTTCATCTGAATCCGTCCAGTCATCTCTGAGAAATCGTCAAAACAAAAAGGCAAAAAAAAAATAATAATAATAATAATAATAAAAAGAAAAAACAGTAGAATCTCTATAAGGTCTTCCGTCTGAAACGGAAGACCTTAAAAACAGTAGAATCACTATAAGGTCTTCCGTCTGAAACGGAAGACCTTGATCTCGTTGCAAGCAACGAGAGGTCTTCCGTCCGATTCCGTTAAAAAAAAAAAAGTAAAGTCGAGATGAAAATGTAAAAAAAAATTATTGCACTCAAGGGGGATCAATCCAACTCGCCAGCATGAAAATCGAACGCGCTAAATATTTACGCTATTGGAGCCTGCTATTTAAATATTTTTGTATATACCTCTGTATAACAGTGCTTTTGTTTTAGAATTATAAAAGGCTAAGTCACTATTCATAATTTCTCGCAAACGCCACGAGTTAATCGTGGCGCCTTTTCTTTGAAATGTTCTATTTAAAACGTGTGATAGCTTCAATGAAATAAAAAACCGTTCATGTAACATAAAATCCGACGATTAGAAAGTATATTTAACACATTTTACAAATTCCATATGATCTGTAAGCAAGTAACACTTTTTTTACTTTGAGAACCAGCCAAAACCAATTATAGAAGACATTTAAGAAGAACATAGTTTGACACCGAATTGCAACGCTACTATGACGTGAAAATCCAATCATTCCTTTAAATTTCATTTGTCCGGATGTAACTTTCGTTCAAGCAAACGTTCGGCTGCCTCCGTAAACCCCTATTGCGAAATGTCGGAGTTGACAGAGACGGCCGCCATTTTGGACTCGCTTCAGATTTTTAATTGTTAATATCTAGAGTTTGGATTTATCAATATTCAAACAAATCATACAGTGAGCATTATAAGAAGGGTCTATTACCATTCCAAAATTAAATGAAAAATGTTGAAAAACAAAAAAGTAAGAAAATACGGACTTTTTAATTTCGCTTCCGGCAGCAACCGAAAGTATCGACGACACACAAAAAGGTGATTCGTCAAATCTTAAAGTCATCATCTTTCATCTCTAACAAGTCTCCAGTTAATATCTTAAACCATTTTCGAAAAAAAGGGGGGACAAAATTGCATTTTAAAATCAGAAAAGTGTCAATAACTTGGAACCAAAGGTGAGTATTCCAAATTTTCCTATCCATGCCATGACTTCATATAATGACGCATAATTCCTGAAAGTTTCATTAAAAACCACTGAATAGTTTTCGAGAAATCGCGTGCACAAAGTTTTGGGGAAAAAATAAGAATAACTAGAAAAGAAACTCGTTCCGAGCAACGAGAGGTCTTCCGTCCGATTCTGAAAACAAACCCCGCAAAATCGAGCTGAAAAAGTCATAAAACTTTTTATGGAAACAAAGGAGATTGAACCCGGGTCGCCAGCATGAAAATCCAAAGCGCTCACTATTACGCAGGGGTATCCCTATTACTCTAATGGGACCACAGCTCTAAAACTACTTGTATATACTTCTGAAACAGTACATATGTCTTAGAATAATGAAAGGCGGGTTACTATTCAAAATTTAGCGCCAAACGCCACGAGTGAATCTTCGCGCCTTTTCTTTTGGAATGTCCCATCAATGAAAAAGAAAAAAGAACGTTCTTATAGCTAAAATTTCAAGGTAAAGAAATTGTTTGTAACACATTAACAAATTCTATGACGTAAATAGATAAGTAACACTAAATCAATGAAACTGCTATGCTTTTTTTACATTTTTAAAATTCCTGTTTATCCCAAACTGAATTATCTCGATTAGTTAAACTTTCATGAAAAGTTGAAATGTTTCGCCGAAAAACATGTGTCGCCCTAAGACGGTAAAGGAATCAGATACCATTTATGTTCAATAATTTAAATCTTATCTTTGAGACAAGAATATTAATATAAACTCAATTCTTCAAAAAAATATTTTTCTTATGTTTGTCTTTCCTATTAGTTTAATATGACTCAAGTGTGCATGAGCAAAACAGTGGATACGTTTAATACTTACTATATATACATCGATATTGTTTCTTAAAACTATTATTTGTTACTATGATTTAAGACATGTTTTTCCGCAAAACAAATGATAGTAGGTATGTATTTCATTTGCACATTTAGTCTTTTCTTTTTCTACTTTGAGAACCAGCCGAAACCAATTATAGAAGACGTTTGAGAAAACCATGGATTTAAACTTAGTTTCACGCAGAATTGCAACGTAACTACATCGTGACAATCCAAGTATTCCTTTACATTTCATTTGTCCCTATGTAACTTTCGTTCAAGCAACGCTCAGCTGCCTCCGCAAACCCCTATTGCGAAATGTCGGAGTTGACAGAGACCGCCGCCATTTTGGACCCGCTTTAGATTTTTAATTGTTAATATCTAGAGTTTGGATTTATCAATATTCAAACAAATTATACAGTAAGCATTATAAGAAGGGTCTCTATTACCATTCCAAAAATAAATGAAAAATATTGAAAAACAAAAAAGTTAGAAAATACGGACTTTTTAATTTCGCTTCCGGCAGCAACCGAAAGTATCGACGACACACAAAAAGGTGATTCGTCAAATCTTAAAGTCATCATCTTTCATCTCTAACAAGTCTCCAGTTAATATCTTAAACCATTTTCGAAAAAAAGGGGGGACAAAATTGCATTTTAAAATCAGAAAATTGTCAATAACTTGGAACCAAAGGTGAGTATTCCAAATTTTACTTGTCATGCCACAACTTCATATAATGACGCATAATTCCTGAAAGTTTCACTGAAAACCACTAAATAGTTTTCGAGAAATCGCGTGCACAAAATTTTGGGGAAAAAATAAGAATAATAATAATAATAACTAGATGAGAAACTCGTTGCAAGCAACGAGAGGTCTTCCGTCCGATTCCGGTAAGAAAGCGTAAAATCAACCTGAAAAAGTAAACAAAAATTGCACACAGGAGGGATTCAGTTGCCAGCATGAAAATCCAACGAGCTAAATATTACAGAATTGGGACCTCTGCTCTGAATCTTCTTGTATATACCTCTGTATATCAGTGCTTTTTGTCTTAAAATTAGGAAAGGCGAGTCTGCGCCAAACGCTACGAGTTAATCATAGCGTCTTTTCTTTGGAATGTTCTATTAAATAGGTGTGATAGCTTGAATGAAATAAAAAATATGTTCTTATAGCCTAAAATTCGAGGATTATAAAGTACCCGGTATATTAAACACATTATACAAATTCCATATCGTTTGTAAGCAAATGACACTAAAGCGGTGAAACAGCTTTGGATTTTTAACTTTTTTAAAAATCCCTGTTTATCCCCAAAGTGAACTCTCCCGATTAGTTCAACTTTCATGAAAAAGTTTAATTGTTTCGCCGAAAAAAAATGCTCGCCTTACGACGGTCAGGGAATTGGATACCATTTATGCTCAATAACTTGAATCAGCTCTGAGACAAGAATGCTAATATAAACTCCATTAAATGATCTGTCAAAAAATGGTTCTCTTATTTTTGTCTTTTCTATTAGTTTAATATGACACGAATGTGCATCGGAAAGACAGTGGTTAAGTTTTATACTTACATTCATATTCATATTCTTTCTGAGATAGTATTACTTATGACTATTATTTAAGATCTGTGCACAAGATATTAAGCATAGAATTTCATTTGCATAATTTAATTTAGTCTCTTCTTTTTTTTTTTACTTTGAGATCCAGCCAAAACCCATTATAGAAGATACGTTAGTTTCAAACAGAATTGCGACGTAACTACGAGGTGTCAATCCAAGAATTCCTTTACATTTCATTTATCCTTATGATACCTTCGTTCAAGCAAACGCTTGGCTGCCTCCGTAAACCCCGATTGCGAATTAATCATAGCGCCTTTTCTTTGGAATGTTCTATCAAATAGGTGTGATAGCTTGAATGAAATAAAAAATATGTTCTTATAGCCTAAAATTCGAGGATTATAAAGTACCCGGTATATTAAACACATTATACAAATTCCATATCGTTTGTAAGCAAGTGACACTAAAGCGGTGAAACAGCTTTGGATTTTTAACTTTTTTAAAAATCCCTGTTTATCCCCAAAGTGAACTCTCCCGACTAGTTCAATTTTCATGAAAAAGTTTAATTGTTTCGCCGAAAAAAAATGCTCGCCTTACGACGGTCAGGGAATTGGATACCATTTATGCTCAATAACTTGAATCAGCTCTGAGACAAGAATGCTAATATAAACTCCATTAAATGATCTGTCAAAAACTGGTTCTCTTATTTTTGTCTTTTCTATTAGTTTAATATGACACGAATGTGCATCGGAAAGACAGTGGTTAAGTTTTATACTTACATTCATATTCATATTCTTTCTGAGATAGTATTACTTATGACTATTATTTAAGATCTGTGCACAAGATATTAAGCATAGAATTTCATTTGCATAATTTAATTTAGTCTCCTCTTTTTTTTTACTTTGAGATCCAGCCAAAACCCATTATAGAAGATACGTTAGTTTCAAACAGAATTGCGACGTAACTACGAGGTGTCAATCCAAGAATTCCTTTACATTTCATTTATCCTTATGATACCTTCGTTCAAGCAAACGCTTGGCTGCCTCCGTAAACCCCGATTGCGAGTTAATCATAGCGCCTTTTCTTTGGAATGTTGTATTAAAGAGGTGTGATAGCTTCAATGAAATAAAAAATATGTTCTTATAGCCTAAAATTCGAGGATTATAAAGTACCCGGTATATTAAACACATTATACAAATTCCATATCGTATGTAAGCAAGTGACACTAAAGCGGTGAAACAGCTTTGGATTTTTAACTTTTTTAAAAATCCCTGTTTATCCCCAAAGTGAACTCTCCCGACTAGTTCAATTTTCATGAAAAAGTTTAATTGTTTCGCCGAAAAAAAATGCTCGCCTTACGACGGTCAGGGAATTGGATACCATTTATGCTCAATAACTTGAATCAGCTCTGAGACAAGAATGCTAATATAAACTCCATTAAATGATCTGTCAAAAACTGGTTCTCTTATTTTTGTCTTTTCTATTAGTTTAATATGACACGAATGTGCATCGGAAAGACAGTGGTTAAGTTTTATACTTACATTCATATTCATATTCTTTCTGAGATAGTATTACTTATGACTATTATTTAAGATCTGTGCACAAGATATTAAGCATAGAATTTCATTTGCATAATATAATTTAGTCTCTTCTTTTTTTTTTTTACTTTGAGATCCAGCCAAAACCCATTATAGAAGATACGTTAGTTTCAAACAGAATTGCGACGTAACTACGAGGTGTCAATCCAAGAATTCCTTTACATTTCATTTATCCTTATGATAACTTCGTTCAAGCAAACGCTTGGCTGCCTCCGTAAACCCCGATTGCGAGTTAATCATAGCGCCTTTTCTTTGGAATGTTGTATTAAATAGGTGTGATAGCTTCAATGAAATAAAAAATATGTTCTTATAGCCTAAAATTCGAGGATTATAAAGTACCCGGTATATTAAACACATTATACAAATTCCATATCGTTTGTAAGCAAATGACACTAAAGCGGTGAAACAGCTTTGGATTTTTAACTTTTTAAAAAATCCCTGTTTATCCCCAAAATGAACTCTCCCGATTAGTTCAACTTTCATGAAAAAGTTTAATTGTTTCGCCGAAAAAAAATGCTCGCCTTACGACAGTCAGGGAATTGGATACCGTTTATGCTCAATAACTTGATTCAGCTCTGAGACAAGAGTGCTAATATAAACTCCATTAAATGATCTGTCAAAAAATGGTTCTCTTATTTTTGTCTTTTCTATTAGTTTAATATGACACGAATGTGCATCGGAAAGACAGTGGTTAAGTTTTATACTTACAATTTCATTGATATTCTTTCTGAGATAGTATTACTTATGACTATTATTTAAGAAACCCATTATAGAAGATACGTTAGTTTCAAACAGAATTGCGACGTAACTTCGAGGTGTCAATCCAAGAATTCCTTTACATTTCATTTATCCTTATGATACCTTCGTTCAAGCATACGCTCGGCTGCCTCCGTAAACCCCGATTGCGAAATACCAGAGACAGCCGCCATTTTGGACACGCTTCAGATTTTTGAATGCTTTTATCTGGAGTTTGGATTAATGAATATTCAAACAAATTATAAAGTAAGCATCATAAGAAGGGTTTCTATTAACATACAAAAATTAAATGAAAAATATTGAAAAACAAAAAAGTAAGAAAATACGATATTTTTTAATTTGCATCTCGTAACGACCGGAAGTATTGACGACGCACAAGAAGGCAATTCTGCAAACCAGAAAGTGATGATCTATCATCTCCAATAAGTCTCCATTTCTCATACTTAGCTATTTTCGAGAAAAGGGGGCGACAAAATTGCATTTTAAAATCAGGAAATTGTCCATAACTTGGCACCAGAAGGGAATTTTCCAAATTTCTTTTCGGATGTAACAACTTCATATAATGACACATATTTTGTGAAAATTTTATGAAAAACCGCTGAATAGTTTTTGAGAAATCGCCTGCACAAAATTTTGTAAAAAAAAAATAATAATAATAATAACTAGATGTGAAACTCGTTGCGAGCAACGAGAGGTCTTCCGTCTGATTTTAAAAAAACCCACAAAATCGAGCTTTAAAAAGTGATCAAATTTTTTTTTTATGGAAACAAAGGGGATTAAATCCGGGTTGCCCTCGTGAAAATCCAACGCGCTTACTCTTACGCTATTGGGACCACAGCTCTAAATGTATTTGTATATACTTCTGAAACAGTACATCCGTCTTAGAATATTGAAAGGCGAGTCACTAATCATTTTGCGTCAAACGCCACGAGTAAATCTGGAATGTTACATTAAATAGATGTGATAGTTTCAATGGAAAGAAAAAAAAACGTTCTTATAGCCAAAATGTCAAGGTGAAGAAAGTATATTTATCACATTGCTTAAACTAAAGCACTAAAGCAGTGAAACGGCCATGAATTTTTAACTTTTTAAAATTTCCTGTTTATCCCCATAGTGAACTATCCCGATTAGTTTAACTTTCATGAAAAGGTTGAAATGTTTCGCCGAAAAACATGTGTCACCCGAAGACGGTCAAGGAATCGGATAACTTGAATCAGATTTTGAGACAAGAATGTTAATATAAACTCCATTTAGCGATCTCTTTAAAAATTGTTTTCTTATTTTGTCTTTTCTCTTAGTTTAATTTGACACAATTGTGCATGTGAAAAACAGTTTGTAATTTTTTTTACTTACTATATATTCATTGATATTGTTTCTAGAAAAACTATAACTTATAACTATGATTTAACTGTTTTTCCATGGTGCAAATCAGAAGGTATTAGGTATCGAATTTCATTTGCACATTTAGTCTTTTCTTTTTCTACTTTAAAAAACATCCAAAACCAATAATAGAAGACGTTTAAGAAGAACTTAGTTTGACACAGAATTGCAACGTAACTACGACGTTAAAATCCAAGTATTCATTTACATTTCATTTTCCTTTGTGTTACTTTCGTTCAAGCAAACGCTCGGCTGCCTCCGTAAACCCCTATTGCGAAATGTCGGAGTTGACAGAGAGAGCCGCCATTTTGGACCCGCTTCAGATTTTTAAATGCTAATATCTCGAATTTAAAGTTTTTTCAATATTCAAACAAATTATATAGTAGGCATTATAAGGAAGGTTTCTATTAACATACCAAAAATAAATGAAAAATACTGAAAGACAAAAAAAATTAGAAAATACAATTTTTTAAATTTGCATCTCGTAACGACCGGAAGTATTGACGACGCACGAAAAAGGTGATTGTGCAAAGCAGTAAGTCACGAAATATTGTCTCCAATAAATCTCCAGTTCCTATCTTTAGTCATTTTCGATAAAAAGGGGCGACAAAATTGCATTTTAAAATCAGGAAATTGTCCATAACTTGGCACCGGAAGCGAATTTTCCAAAAAGCGGAATTATATATAAAATTCATATAATGATCTTTATTTCCTGAGAATTTCATCGAAAACAGCTGAATAGTTCTCGAGAAATCGCCTGCACAAAATTTTGACTGGAAAAAAGAATAATAACAAGAATCTCTTGTTGCAAAAGCAACAAAGAAGGTCTTCCGTTCTCCTCTCTTTATCTGCATGAATGAACTTTTATCAATTTTAAAAAGGCATATGATATTTTAAATGATTCAGGAAAACAAACGGCCGTAGGTGTAACTTACCAAGATTCGATTCTCGACGTTACTTTAGACAATTTAAGTCCTAATAACATTTACAAAAATCATTTTCAATTTTTGTGACGGAGAACGCACTTTATACTATATCTGTTGCCCAGTCTTCTTGGTGTATTATTCATATAAGTTTAGTGTTTTGATCTGTTACAGTTTAAGAGATCTCGTAATGTAATCTTCTCACTTCTCACTTTGAGGACAAGAAATCACGTGACCGGTGGTAAATTTTTGAAGAGATTTTTTAGGTTACTCGAGACATTTCAGTCTGAATAACATGCCTTAAAATCATTTCAACTGCTCTTTTTATAAAAAATATTAATGGTATAGTACATAACTAAATTTATATTGTTTTTCTCTCATAACCGGAAGTAGTCGTTTTTGTTTCCAGTGGTACTGGCATATTTTATAACTACAAATAAGATTCTATAATTTATTAATAAGAAAGATTCCATAAAAAAAAATGAATTTTTTTATTTATTTGTTCACCTTCTGTGACGACCGGAAGCGACTGCTGACAATGTTTACCCAAATGAATTTGCCTACTCATCAAGATCTATCACTCCTATAATAATTTATCTACAAAAAATAATCATGGGAAAGAAAAATACTCATATTAGGTATTTTTCTCTTATAACTGGAAGTTGCCGTGTTTATTTACGGTGGTATAGACATGTTTCAAAACTACAAATAAGATGCTATAATGTGATGCAAAAAAGTTTCTATAAAGAAAAGTTGAAGTTTTCGATTTCTTTGATCACTTCCTGTGACGACCGGAAGTGACGGCGAACAATCTTATTCCAACTGGTTTTGTCAGCTCATCAAGATCTACCATTTGTAAAAGTTTGATGTCTTAATCTCTTACCATTTACGAGATCTAGCTATGATAAATTCTCATTTTGAGGACAGGAAATCACACGACCGGAAGTGAATTTTAAAAACAATTTGACGTTACTGTAGATATTTGCAGTCTAGATAACAATACATACCCTAAAATCATTACAAATACTTTATCTATAAAAATATTTATTGGAAAGAAAAATACTCAAATTATGCACTTTTTCTCTAATAACCGGAAGTTTTCTCTTTGCTTCCGGTGGGACTGACATACTTCAAAACAACATATAAGATTCAATAATGTGACGCCAAAAAGGGTTTCATAAAGAAAAATTGAAATTTTCGATTTCTTTGATCACTTCCTGTGACGACCGGAATTGACGGCAGACAATCGTATCCCAAATGAATTTATCTACTTATTAAGATCTATCATTCCTATAAGTTTAGTGTCTTCCTCTCTTACCGTTTGCGAGATCTAGCTGTGATAACTTCTCATTTTGAGGACAGGAAATCACGCGACCGGAAGTGAATTTTACAAAGATATTTTACGTTACTGTAGATATTTGCAGTCTAGATAACATACCCTAAAATCATTACAAATACTTTATCTATAAAAAATATTTATGGGAAAGAAAAATACTCGAATTATGCAGTTTTTCTCTTATAACCGGAAGTTGTCGTTTTTGTTTCCGGTGGGACTGATATATTTCGAAACTACAAATAAGATGCCATAATGTGATGCTAAAAAAGTTTCATAAAAGAAAAGCTGAAATTTTCGATTTCTTAGATCACTTCCTGTGACAACCGGAAGTGACGGCGGACGATCTTAACCCAAATGGACATACCTACTTATTAAGATCTATTACTCATATAAGTTTGGTGTCTTTATCTCTTACCGTTTCTGAGATATGACTTAGACAAAATTATTTTGAAAAAAGCGGAAATCGGACAAATCTGACGACCGGAAGTGAATTTTGAAAAAAGGAAAAAAACGCCTGGGCGTATTTTAGTTCTCTATCATCCCTGAAAATTTCATGAAAATCTGTCCAGCCATCTCTGAGAAATCTTGCCGACAAAATTTGGGGAAAAAAAATAATAATATTAATAATAAGAAAAAACAGTAGAATCACTATAAGGTCTTCCGTCTGAAACGGAAGACCTTAATAATAAGAAACAGTAGAATAACTATAAGGTCTTCCGTGAAGACGGAAGACCTTAACTAGATGTGAAACTCGTTGCGAGCAACGAGAGGTCTTCCGTCCGATTCCGGAAAGAAAACGTAAAATCGAGCTGAAAATGTAAAAAAAAAAAAAATCACACAAGAGGATTGAACCCAGGTCGCCAGCACAAAATTTCAACGCACTAAATATTACACTATCGGGACATCTACTCTAAATCTACTTGTACATATTTACGAAACTGTGCTTCTCTCATAAAATTATGAAACGTGGGTCACTATTCAAAATTTAGCGCCAAACGCCAGGAGTTAATCTTCGCGCCTTTTCTCTGGAATGTTCTATTTAATAGGTTTGATAGCTTCAGTGAAATTTAAAAAAACGTTCTTATAGCCTTAGATTCGAGATTTAGAAAGTATATTTAACACATTTTGCAAATTCAATATTGTATATATGCATGTAACACTAAAGCGGTAAACTGTTATGAATTTTTAACTTTTTCTAATTTCCTGTTTATCCCCAAAGTGAACTATCCCGATTAGTTAATCGAAAGAGGTCGAAATGTTTCGCCGAAAAATATGGCTCGCCCTACGACGGTCAAAGAATCAAATATCATTTATGCTCAATAACTTGAATCAGGTCTTTGAGACAAGAATTCTAAAATAAACTCCATGATGAGATCTTTAAAAAATCGTTTTCTTATTTCTGTCTTTTTTATTAGTTTAATATGACACTAGTGTGCATAGAAAAACAGTGGTTAAGATTTAAACTTTCAATATTAATTGATATTCATTTTTGAGAAAGTATTACTTATAAGTATGATTTAAGATTTGTTTTCCGTGGTGCACAAATGATATTAGGTATCGAATTTCATTTCCATATTTAGTCTTTTCTTTTTCTACTTTGAAAACCAGCCAAAACCAATTATAGAAGATACGTTAGTTTGACACAGAACTGCAACGTAACTACGACGTGACAATCCAAGTATTCTTTTACATTTCATTTATCCTTATGTTACTTTCTTTCAAGCAAACGCTCAGCTGCCTCCGTAAACCCTTATTGCGAAATGTCGGCGTTGACAGAGACAGCCGCCATTTTGGACCCGCTTCAGATTTTTGAATGCTAATATCTAGAGTATAGATTTATCTATATTCAAACAAATTAAATAGTAAGCATTAGAGAGAGGGTTTCTATTAACATACCAAAAATAAATGAAAAATACTGAAAAACAAAAAAGTTAGAAAAAAACGATTTTTTTGAATTCGTATCTGGTAACGACCGGAAGTACTGACGGCGCACGAGAAGGTGATTCCGCAAACCAGAAAGTCATGAACTATCCTCTCCAATAAGTCTCCAGTTCATATCCTTAGCCATTTTCGATAAAAAGGGGCGACAAAATCGCATTTTAAAATCAGGAAATCGTCCATAACTTGGCACTAGAAGAGAATTTTCCAAATTTCTCTTCGGATGTAACAACTTCATATAATGACACATATTTTGTGAAAGTTTCATGAAAAACCGCTGAATAGTTTTCGAGAAATCGCCTGCACAAAATTTTGTCAAAAAAAAGAATAATAAGAATAACTAGATAAGAAACTCGTTGCGAGCAACGAGAGGTCTTCCGTCCGATTCTGAAAAAAAAACCCCGAAAAATCGATCTGAAAAAGTGAAAAAACAAAGTGGAAACAAAGGGGATTGAACCCGGGTCGCCGGCATGAAAATCCAAAGCGCTTACTATTACGCTATTGGGACCACAGCTCTAAATCTACTTGTATATACTTCTGAAACAGTACATCTGTCTTAGAATAATGAAAGGCGGTCACCAATCATAATTTTGCGCCAAACGCCACAAGTAAATCTTCGCGCCTTTTCTCTGGAATGTCCCATTAAATAGGTGTGATAGCTTCAATGGAAATAAAAAAGAACATTCTTATAGCTACAATTTCAAGGTAAAGAAATTGTTTTTAACATTTTACAAATTCTATGACGTAAATAGATAAGTAACACTAAATCAGCGAAACTGCTATAATTTATGACTTTTAAAAATTTTCTGTTTATTCCCATACTTAACTATCCC
Organism: Saccostrea cuccullata; assembly: GCF_032062105.1. NCBI lineage: Eukaryota > Metazoa > Mollusca > Bivalvia > Ostreida > Ostreidae > Saccostrea > Saccostrea cuccullata. The sequence goes on along the minus strand of NW_026928150.1, from coordinate 19,160 downwards.
TATTAGTTAAACTTTCATGAAAAGATTGAAATGTTTCGCTGAAAAACATGTGTCGCCCTAAGACGGTCAAGGAATCAGATACCATTTATGTTCAAAAACTTAAATCTATTCTTTGAGACAAGAATATTAATATAAACTCAATTCTTCTTAAAAAATGGTTTTACTATGTTTGTCTTTCCTATTACATGTACTTTAATATGACTCAAGTGTGCATGAGCAAACAGTGGATACGTTTAATACTTACTATATACATCGATATTGTTTCTTAAAAACTATTATTTGTAATTATGATTTAAGATCTGTTTTTCCCGTAAAACAAATAATAGTAGGTATGTATTTCTTTGCACATTTAGTCTTTTTTTTTTCTAATTTGAGAACCAGCCAAAACCAATTATAGAAGACGTTTGAGACGACCATGGATTTAAACTTAGTTTGACACAGAATTACAACGTAACTACATCGTGACAATCCCCGTATTCCTTTACATTTCATTTATCCTTATTAACTTTCATTCAAGCAAACGCATGGCTGCCTCTGAAAACCCCTATTGCGAAATGTCGGAGTTGACATAGGCAGCCGCCATATTGAAACCGCTTCAGATTTTCAAATGTTAATATCTAGAGTTAGGATTTATCAATGTTCAAACAAATTATATAGTAAGCATTATAAGAACGGTTTCTATTAACATTCCAAAAATGAATGAAAAATATTGAAAAACAAAAAAGTTAGAAAATACGGACTTTTTAAATTCGCTTCCGCTAGCGACCGGAAGTACTGACGACACACGAAAAGGTGATTTCACATATCTTAAAGTCATCATCTATTATCTCTTACAAGTCTGCAGTTAATATCTTAGGCCATTTTCGTAAAAAAGGGGGGACAAAAATCCATTTTAAAATCAGAAAATTGTCAATAACTTGGAACCAAAGGTGAGTATTCCAAAATTTTCCTTCTGATGAACAAAGTTCATATAATGACGCATAATTCCTGAAAGTTTCATTGAAAACCACCAAATAGTTTTCGAGAAATCGCCTGCACAAAATTTTTAGCGGAATCATGAACATTTTCGGCGTGATGAATGAATTGTTTACAGTAGCGATGAGGCCACCGCGCAGCTGCGAGCGGATCCAAGGATTTATGAATGAATTAAAAAAGATGGAAATAGAGTTTGATTTCTTTTATTTTATTTAATGACATTATTCATATGCAAGTAAAAGATATACAAGAAAATGCGAGATGCTAATATAAATGCAGCTGACAATCTTTATTTTCCCAAGATAATTTTTTTTAATGAAATAATTATAAATTCTACAGATAAAACATAGGAACAATGAATGCTAGCAAATTATCAGATGACATAAGGGGAACTAAATTTTTTTTATGAATGAATCTTTTAAAACGTTACTTGTAAGTTGTATATGTTATATCTGCGAATTCTACCTGGCTGGGCGCTTCCGAGGGGGGGGGGGGGCTGTCTTGAATATAGACTTGTAAATTACCATTATTTTGTAGATAAAATTAAGCCTTATCATTTTCTTAACTTTAAGAAGAGTGCCTTGTTATATAAATGTCATGGTCATTTTATGTAGAATGTAAAACATTAAAGCGGAATGAGCATCCATTTCAATAAATGAGAAAGGTGGGGGCTAGGTTTCTTACAGTTTAAAAAAAAAATTGGGGGTTGGGTATAAGATGCACACACATGATATATGTTTCATACATTTTATTTGCTAAAAACTCGACTCTGCGGAACCAGAGAAGGTTTTTCTACAGGTCCATTCCCCATCACGGGGAAGACCTTACCTGCACAAGGGCACCATGTGTATTACCCGCGCAGCCTATTTATGAGAAAATGAAATGAATATTTTTTAGTGTTTAAGAAAACGTTGAACCTACGCTTGCGAAAGTTCTAAGACATTCAAAGATATTTAATTTCTTCTTTATCAAATCAAGAAACTGGTTATACGTTAAATCAGCAAATAGGGGCCTTTACTTATGCCATGAATATCACAGAAAAAGATAGAAACAAAGACAAAGAAATTTAAAAAATCGACTTTTAATCCCCTTTTTCGCGACGACCGGAAGAATTGACGACGAACAAAATGTTGTTCGACACATCTTCAAGTCATGATCTATGATATGCGACACAGTAGACTTTCATATCTTAGGCTGTTCGGGAGAAATGGACCGGACAAAGGTCGTTTCCAGAAGTTGGTCAATACGAAAATAGTAAGAATACTAGATAAGAAACTCGTTGCGAGCAACGAGAGGTCTTCCGTCCGATTCTGAAAAGAAACCCTGCAAAATCGAGCTGAAAAAGTGATAAAACTTTTATGGAAACAAAGGGTATTGAACCCGGGTCGCCAGCATGAAAATCAAAAGCGCTTACAGTTTCGCGGGTACCCCTATTACTCTATCGGGACCACAGCTCTAAATCTACTTGTATATACTTCTGAAACAGTACATCTGTCTTAGAATAATGAAAGGCGGGTTACTATTCAAAATTTAGCGCCAACGCCACGAGTGAATCTTCGCGCCTTTTCTTTGGAATGTCCCATTAAATAGTTGTGATAGCTTCAATGGAAATAAAAAAGTACGTTCTTATAGCTAAAATTTCAAGGTAAAGAAATTGTTTTTAACACATTTACAAATTCTATGACGTAAAAAGATAAGTAACACTAAATCAGCGAAAATGCTATTATAATTTTTTACTTTTAATAATTTTCTGTTTATCCCCATACTGAACTATCCCTATTCGTTAAACTTTCATGAAAAGGTTGAAATGTTTCGCCGAAAAACATGTGTCGCCCTAAGACGGTCAAGGTATCAGATACCATTTATGTTCAATAACTTAAATCTATTCTTTGAGACAAGAATATTAATATAAACTCAATTCTTCTAAAAATGGTTCTACTATGTTTGTCTTTCTTATTAGTTTAATATGACTCAATTGTACATGAGCAAAACAGTGGATACGTTTAATACTTACTATATACATCGATATTGTTTCTTAAAACTATTATTTGTAGCTATGATTTAAGATGTATTTTTCCGCAAAACAAATGATAGAAGGTATATATGTATTTCATTTGCACATTTAGTCTTTTCTTTTTCTAATTTGAGAACCAGTCAAAACCAATTATAGAAGACGTTTGAGATGACCATCGATTTAAACTTATTTTGACACAGAATTGCAACGTAACTACATCGTGACAATCCCCATATTCCTTTACATTTCATTTATCTTTATGTACTTTCGTTCAAGCAAACGCTTGGCTGCCTCTGAAAACCCCTATTGCGAAATGTCTGAGTTGACATAGGCAGCCGCCATTTTGGACCCGCTTCAGATTTTTGAATGTTAATATCTAGAGTTAGGATTTATCAATGTTCAAACAAATTATATAGTAAGTATTTTTAGAACGGTTTCTATTAACATTCCAAAAATAAATGAAAAATATTGAAAAACAAAAAAGTTAGAAAATATGGACTTTTTAAATTCGCTTCCGCTAGCGACCGGAAGTACTGACGACACACGAAAAGGTGATTTCACATATCTACAGGTCATCATCTATTATCTCTAACAAGTCTCCAGATGATTTCTTAAACCATTTTCGAAAAAAAGGGGGACAAAACTCCATTTTAAAATCAGAAAACTGTCAATAACTTGGAACCAAAGGTGAGTATTCCAAATTTTCCTATCCATGCCACAACTTCATATAATGACGCATGATTCCTGAAATTTTCACAGAAAACCACTGAATAGTTTTCGAGAAATCGCGTGCACAAAATTTTGGGGAAAAAAAATAATAATAACTGGAAACTCTTGTTGCTACAGCAACAAATAAGGTCTTCCGTTCTTCTCTATTTATCTGCAAGAATGAACTTTTTTCCCTCGTTAAAAATACTTATATTTTACATACTATATTTACTGAGAAAGAAATAAAATAGAGGGTTCTCATTCTCAGGTCAGGAAAATTGTCTATACTTGTATTCTGTGTAGCTCGAATTTTGCTTTAGACCATGCCAAACACGTGTGGTTACTGTCTCTGCACCTCGATTATGTCCGAGTTTGTCAATCAGGATTGGATGAAATATTTACCCCATAATTACAAAATTTTAATTTAATGATTATTGTGCGTATTTGTTAAATATTTAAACATTCTGTTTTAATATTCTAGATCTATCATATGAATGTTCAATATTTTTATTCAAATTGTTTCAACTCTGCAGAAGCCTCATGGCGGCCGGTAATTATCTGTAAGCGAAATTAATGTGAAAGAGCAAGAGCCACTTTGGGCCTTAAAATGTCCCTGTGAATTTCTTAAAAATCAAAACCGCTCAGTTGAGGTTGCAAATACAGTAGGCCCCTATTTATCTCTTGGAGTGTTGGTTACCACGCATCTATTAATCGTGATGTATTTTCTCATCTAGTCATAAAATGAATCATCTTCATATCCCATAAATTCCTTTCAAAATGACCTAAAGTTGAAGCATTTTTTTCAATATTTCATATCGAGCACAACCACTGATCCAGAATATGCAAATACATAATTAAATCTCTGTTTCTGAAGAAAAAAACAACATGATCGTAGGCTGTGCTCATATTTTATTTCTTTGCTGAAGGTAGTTGAATACGCATTTTTTTCTGCAAATTTCAAGAACATTGCAATTTCTCAAACCTGTTTTCCAATATCTGGACTCTCAAAACGAAACTTTATTATAGAAAAATAAAAGCACCAAGTGTCTACTTTATTTTATATATGAAATGGGAAAGAGGGTGATAGTTAATTTATTGATTGTAAGTACAGGGCAATTTTATGCATAAGATGGCCCTTGTTCTTTAATTGCTTATGATATGTAGTTTTCTCTCATAACCTTTGACAATTGGATATTTAGTGGAGAGTTTTTTTTTTTTAATTAAAGGATCCTAATTAATTGAACATTGTGAAATTTAGCGTAAGTACTATTAGATGTAATAACGGTACCGTTTACAGTAAATCAAACAGCTATAGACGGACGGACGAACATACTGATTACTATAAACTCTCCAACTTTTCAAGCGGGGGGGGGGGGGTATAATTATTTTACCCAAGGGGTGACACTGCTTATATACTGAAGTGACAATTGTCTACATTTAGTCATTAACATGTTGATGAAAAACGCTAAAGGAACCTGACTTTAAAAATCATTTGGGCATTAGAATATATATATAATGTAATAACATCAGTAATTTTTCCTGAAATACTAAATCCTTCTTTTTCAGAAAAAAATCTTTCCAACACATATGAATATTTTTTAATTATCTTTAACATTTATGTTATCTCACGTCTCTCGCTATATATCTGTAACGGTTTCTTAGTTATAATATAACAATAAGTCCGTTTCAGGTTCGAACATCTCCATTTATTCACATACAGATGAACACAGAAATGGAAATTAGGAAACGGGATAAAGGAAAATGCCCTGAAAATTATAATAACAAATAATAAATACATAGCATAAAATATTCTAACATATCCGTATCAATATAGTTACTACAATTTGCGGTTAACAGATACGCTGCATAAAGGGAGGTAACTCTTCAAACGAATTACACATTATAAAATAGAATAATGCTCCCTTTCAATATTATACTCTTGGAAAAATCATAAAACCTTTATACAACAATATTGATCTAAATGTTACAATAACGTCTACACAGACTTTACTCTTTTGGGATAATCATAAAATATATAAAACAATAATAGCATACCAATCTATGGGATTGAGCCTCTCCCAATCAATAGTGTTCTGACTCAGTATGGCTCACATGGTCCAGATCATATCATATAACTACAAATTACCATAGTTTACATAAGTAAACCTATCATAAAAATATCTACATATTTATTTAAATAAAAACTACTATCTGCATCAATAAAACAGTTACTCTTAAATTCTATCTCTCAATCAGATTCTGACCGTGAAAGTGCTATGGAATTAACTTTGGCAAAATTACAGACTTTACAGTTAAATCAAATATTAGAAATCATATTAGAATTAGTATATAAATATTAGCTTACCTTAATAGAGAGAAATATCGTCTTAGTCAAATGTCAAAAGTCTTGATTATCAAATCTATAAATATGGCCCTCTCTACTGAAAGACTGGACAAAGAATGACCATAACAAAACAACTTTTGGAGGGAAAAACAAGTAAACCAATAAAACACAACCTTACAAATTCCAAACCAATGAAAATGATGGATACTACAAACCAAAGACCAAAGACCAGAACCTTCATACCCCAAGGCAATAATAATTAAGTACAGGTGCTACCTGTTCTACCTGGGTGACCTTTATATATTCTTTATCAATACATTTATGTACAAATTAAAAACATGAAATATATCATAGATTTATTAAATAAATTAATAAATCTAACACTGTAACATATCGTTCCGGGGCCGTTGGGATTTAGGCGTCGGGAAACCTAGATTTACCCCTTCTCGTGACGTCATTGTCATTTCCTTGCTTGGACCACTCCTGCTGCTGCAGACTGAGCTTTGCTGATTACAGACATCGTTCCTTAATCCTTATCGAGACAAAGTTTTTAGAAGTCAAGATTTCAAGAAAGTCTACAAAGATCGTTAAAGACGCAATCTTTTCCAACTTGCTGCTCGAGCCTGGTTCAAAGAGATTTGAGGTAAATACTTTTGATGTAGGCCTATATTGAAAATTTTCATTCGTCAAAGATGGCGGCCAAGGGAGATTACTTACGTTTTATCTTCTTTATATTTGTAAGAATTGTGACAAACGTATGAAAATTGATGTTGCCGTCAATTAATAGAATTAAAATATCATTATTTGGTTTTATGTAGGCCATTCCAATTTTTGTCTTTGTGTAGCATGCACCCCAAATTTGTAAACCCATCTTTCAAATTTTAACCGGAATAAGACACACCAACGCAAAGGGAAAAGGCACATTTTATGAGCAGTTCTAAAATGTTTCAGTCATTTGAAATTTTTTCTTTCATTGTTATTAATTTAAACTATTAGATCTAGTTATTGGACTTGTTGGGGGGAAAAATGGTATAACTATGATGGAAAAGACAATGAAAGAAGGGTGCTTATCTGAAAAGAGTAAAACATGTTTCAAAAATTTGCATTTTTCAATTTTAATTTGTGTTTGGTTTTAATTTAACAACTTTTGTGGATGCTTAACATAGATAAAAACCTGGCCTTTGACCTACCTTGGAGCAACTAATGATAAAACCTTTTTTTGATGGTTTAGCCCCTCCACTTTCAGTTTGCCTCTGACACCTATTTACTCTTAATCACTGCTTAATGAAAGAATAATATTATTAAGAGGTTGAAAATGGCAACTATTAATTTATGCAACAATTAATGACATTGAGCGTTGCAATGCATAATGATATATTATATACAATTAGGCCATAATAAATTAAATTGCTAGATTCTCATCCGAAATTTTTTTAAAAATCAAGGCGGGCGAGCAGCTTTTAATTATTTAATAATCTTTATTTTTCAGTATAATGATTGCATTTTTTTATTGAACTGGTCAATCAGTAAAATTTTATCTACAATAACCGAATAAAAGTCATAGTACAGGTTCAATTATCTCTTACTTTACATCATCACCAATCTTTTTCAACCAATGACCCTTATTTAAAAACTATATGCATGTATTACAGCAATTACCATCTTTTCAGTGGTCAAAATGGTCGAATTTCGCGAGATTTAAAGTGAAAGTAGAATTGTAGATGAATACCGATCCTGATCAGAATTAAGACGAAGAAAAACAGAAATTAAAAAAATTGAGGCGGGGTTATAAAATCGGGGCAGGCAGGAATAAGAATCTAGGAATATTTTTATTATCGCCTTATGGAGTTCAGTGTACATGTTGTAGGTCAATATGTGGTTATCAGTGTTTTCCCCAGAAAATTTTTGATGCATGGGGGGGATTTCGCTGAATTGACGGCGCGCGGCATGTCTCGGTTAAGTTAATTGTACATGTATTTAAATGTTAATATGTATTTAAATGAAAAATACAAAATTAATTCAATCATTATTTAATTAAATACATTTAGAACAACTTGTCAATTCTACTCAAAAAATATTCAAAAATTGGGTTAAAAAAAAAAAAACAGAACTAGGATAATTAAAAAAAAAATTTGCTCTATCAGTATCAAAATTTTCTATAAAGCCATTGTCTTTTTACTGTTTTGTGTATTGTGTTATTTTTGCTTTCTACAAATAGACCCCTATTGTGACATCCACTTTTTTATTATTATTAACTTATGTCCCTACTTTAGTCTTTTGCAGTCTACTTGAAATTAAAAGGATGCTCATTAATATGTAGCACTAATGCTTACATGTAAATTTTGCGACAACTTATTTGCTTTCATTTGATGTTTGATTTTTCCCGCTTTTGAATATAGGTGAAGGTCACTGTGTATTAAAAGCACATGTTTGAACTAAGTACCTCCCCATGGTTTATAAAGTAAATAAACATTGATAATGTTAATTAGGCATGTTTATTTTCAGCACTTTAATGCAAAAGATGTCTTAAATATTATGAGTTAAACTAATGAAACAGTTTTTATGTCGGAGCATCAATGCTATTTATAGAACGATCTGTGAAAGTTGGAAAAACCCACATGTGCATTAACAAGTGTATTGCTTTTACCGTGTATACTATCTGCCAGCAATTCATTACTTTTTATGGTTATAAATTAATTTTTAACCAATTAAAAGCATGATACTTAGTAACATACCAATAAAACAATAAACAAACATTGACAGTTAGGTCTAAATATTGCATCATACCCCGTGCCCTGATTCGCATCAAGTTCACAACAGGTGCACAGTAAACGCGAGGATTCTAGTGATTTGAATTGTTTTATTGAAATATTTGTAACTGATATCTTTCACATGGTACACAACTAATAATGCATAGCGGGAAGCATGGCGGCAACATGTGATGCATGGCGGGGGATCATGAATGCATGGCGGTACCGCCATGCAAAAACGGCCTGGGGAAAACACTGGTTATAAGGACTCATATTTATTATATGGCAATTGACATTAACTGAAGACAAAGAAGTGATAGGGAACAAGCCTGCAAGGTCACTGTCATTTCAATATCAATTGCCATGAGTCCTTATAATCACATATTGACCGTTCACTGAAGTCCATAATATTTTTATTATATAAAGACTCAATTTGATGCAGTGACACATTCCTAAGTGAACGGACTTGGCTGTCATGTCACAATGGTTAAATTCATGCTTCTTATATATTATATCAGGATTTTTTCCACTTGTATCCAATTTCCGCTTTGTTCGCGACGAGTTCAGAATCGCGGAAAACAATACAATTTTCTTCTTGTAGTTGAATTATTTTTTAATGATTATATTGTAGAGGGTAGAAATTTTTGTGGGCATAAAATTTCGGTTGTTTTTGTTTGATATCAAACAAGCCAGCTAATTATATGGGTCACATTTCTTGCGAGAAGTTATTAAAACTAATTATACCTGAGTTTCTAGTCATTTGGAACATTAAATGAACTATAATTGTTTAAATCTGTGCACAGTGGATTTGAGTGTTAGTACGCAACACACGTGTGTAATCAGCCGAGCGGGTCTTCCGAAATTGACGAGGTGAAGGTGGCATTTTATCAATTATATTTTGGTACACCCTTGTAAATTATATATTCTTACTTTACATTTTATATCCAATTCATTCATAGGCTTAAACAATTGCTAATATAAAATCACTGGGACTTTGAAATAGTGAAAATTTGATTCGTGTAAATTTAATATATTGATTTAGGTTCTGATTCGCAGAAAAAACTTGACGCGGAAAAAACCTGATATACGATATTATGACGTCACGTACTACGTAACTTTAGTGCAAACGAATGGCGTGTCGCCATTGACGCACTTTCGCATCGATATCATGAAAAGAGGAATATCACATGACGTACTTTCAGCCAATGAAATCTACGAAAATAATCTACTTTTATACTGTAGAAGCACAAATTTTTGTGGGCATAAAATTTCGTTGTTTTGTAATCAAAACCTTTTCGTATGATCATTTAATTTCGTTCTTTTGAAAGTAAACACACAATTTATAGTCATTTAAAATTTCCTGCGGGATTTAATTTAATTAAATATTGTTAAGAACAAAGTAAACAAAATTTAACCCCCCACAAATATTTGTGATTTTTATTATTTATCATTATGTGGTATTTTATCAATTATATCGTTTGGTACAGTATTTGTAAATTATATATTCTTAAATTTAGCCTTGGAAGAACTTGGTTTTAGAGTCAAACTCCAGCAATATATCGATTGTATTGACGCATATAAGGTTTACACAATTCCATTTTAATCTAAATTGGAGTTGAAATGATACAGCAATATATCGACATTGATCATGTGTAAGGTAACAGTTAAAATGAGATGTTTGATCCGCTTGATATATCTAATACCAACATCTATTCATATTCTTATTTAAGTTATCAAGTTTTATTCACAAAATCTATATATTTTTTTTTATGGCGAAATCATGAAATATTTGATTATGGCAACCAAAATTAATAAATGGCTAGAGGTTTTAGGTTGACCATTTGACGTGACCCTAATGAGGATGTGTGTCTTGGAAGCAAGTGTGCGAGCGTGTATAACAAATGTTTAATTAAGATTTGTGTAAGGCTGCCACACAGTTTCATGAACTTTCTAAATTTATTAGGTTCAATTTTGGCAATTTCAGTTTTGGTATACCAATATTAAGAAAAGACCTTGTGATTTGGATCATGCCTTCAGAAAAAATTCTTTAACAAGCTGTAACAAATGTGACTAGTTTGAGGTAATTTATACTTAAAAAAGAATGGTCAAACAATTGAAAATACAGAATAATTTAATTAGGTAGAATCGAGAACTCAACCAACTGATCAATTGTTCCAATTATCTGTTTGATAACCCTTCCTGTGTCAAATAGGTATTATATTTCAAATAAAATTTAGAATTTTATTTTTAAATAATGTAAGTAAAGGTGCATTGTACAGATTGAAATTCCAAAAACAGTATATATGCAGTTTGATGAACAATTTCAGTTAAATACAGATTTTTGCATGATTAGGAATTACTTGGCCTGGAAAACATAAGCATTGACAGATAAGGTTTTAATTTACAAGATCATCTAAAATATATATTAAATTAATTTTAATTTTTTAAACTGTTATAAGACATTTAATACTGCAAATCTTTGTGATTAAGCTTGAAATGAAAAGTGAATTCCCCCAAATACTGAATACTAATATATTTCATTTATTCAAGTAGTTTAGTTTCTTTACTTTAGAAATACAATTATCATAATTATCTTATGATTTATTTTAAACAGTTTTTGAGTACATGTATTTTAAAATAGGTAGTAAAGGACAACACTTGGAAGATAAATATTTTGATAACAAGAGCCTGTTCTTGAAATGTAAATGAGAAAGCTATATAAAAAAAAGAGTATGTGCTAAAATACCGATTAATCAATTGTTAAAAGCTCCAATCAATTGTCAAAATCGACAAGCCTTTCCGACCAATCATTGATTATAAATCGATCATCATGACAGCACTACTTAAAAAATTTCCAAACACATGATTAAGTATATGTACGTCCTAATTTTCCATACTTATCCTTTATTTGATCCATTTAGCAGTAATGCATGATTAGTTTTAATCTATACAGCCATGTCATGATCGTTTATTTCTAATTCGAATTTCCTTTGTCATGAAATAGAGATCTGTAGATAGCTCATACATAGATTCGGTTGTGGAACGTATTTTCATTATTAAAGAATGGTAGCCCATTATGAGTTATTTCATGTAAGAAATAAATACATTTTAAGGACAGACGAGATGTTCATTAATAACAGTCTTCACGAAAACTCACTAGCCCGACGCCCGAGGCTAGTAAAAATTGGTCTGGGCTAGTAAAAATTGCTTCAGAAGTAGCCCGACTGGCTAGTGAAAAGTAAGCAGGTACTTTCAGAGTTTTTGCTTTTAAATCTTAACCAATAAATAAAATCAAAGCACTGTAGTCCTATTCTTCAGAAAACTGTCTCATCTAACTTCCGTAGCACTACTTAATAGTTTATTTTTCCATAAAAACGAACGTCTTTTTTCTCTAATCCGAATTTCCTCTGTTCGATCTTTTACGGTAAATACATGCAGAAATCCCATTGAATTAGGCCTAACTATGATTACTCATTTAATTGAAGAGTAAAGGATTACATGAGTTAACTATGTTAACTGTTATCCAAATTTATAACAATGTATCTAAAAATTTAATATGAAAAAAAAATCACTTCTTTGGAAGAGAGGTCTATAATGACCAGAAAAGGGGCTAATGTGCAATACATGTACATTATCAAAAAGCTAAAATAAATTAATTTAATCTTTATTAATGATAACTTATTTATTTATGATTCAAATGAGGGGGAAACAAAATAATTAAGCAGAAGGAATACAAAAGAAAAAGGAATTCAGTATGAAATTTAAATGGAATAGAGTGATACAACAGTTAATTCTGCAATTTTATTTCTCTTTTTTTTCATTGGCTATTAAAAATTTCTTTGGGCTAGTAATACTGTCAAATCCACTAGCCCTACTGACTAGTGTCTCAGAAAAGTTTTCGTGAAGACTGAATAGATGGATTTTTGAAAGATTTTGTCATTGAAGTATTGCTACTTAAACATGTTTACTCACAAAAAATTGAGGTACCATACCAGGCATTTCTGCAAGATACCAGGGGTAGTTTTCTTTATAATTAATATCCTTTTGGAAAGAGAAACAATTTTCCAATTTCAAAAGTTTAAGTGTTTGGATTTTTAAAAACATGTAGAGACTGATGTAGAAATCAGAATGTTATTAAAATTTTGAATATTTTTCATTCATTACGAAGATGTACAAAACAGGTCTCGAGGAATGTGATTGTGCAACCTTGATTTGTTATTCTTTTTTATTTCCCAGGTGTTGAAAAAAAAAACAGTTGTGTCTTGAAAGCAATGCATACACAATCATTTTCAAAGATTTATCTCATTCAGAGCATTTTGTGTTTATCTAACAGTTCTTGGACTCTAGATATACAACGGCTGCATGGCTTATTTGTGACCAGTCAGTTACTTCTTGCATTAAATAACAAAGAAGACCAGCTCTGGGTAACATGATAATAGATTGGTCATGATTTTTAACAATGTAAAATAATCACAGTTTATCACAGTGCCTCTCACACAGGTGCAGTGGTCAAACAATTGAAAGATTTTACATAAAAGTGTGCAAAAGCCGGAGAATGTCTAAAACTACATTTTACAGGGTTTGGTTTATTTAATATTTGAGTATTTTTATGTGGCGCGGGACTGATGAATCCGAGGCAAATATTGTTTTGTCATGTCTGTTTGTCTGTCTGTCTGTTGTGACTTTTAACTATTGCTATAACTTTAGAACCTCTGAATGAGTTAAATTAGTGAAGCATGCATACCACATATGAAGTCTCTGACATGACCTTGACCCAATGTAATTTGGGGAACTTCGGATCCCCAGGTCACTGGAAGAAAATTTTCATAATTAATGTCCCGGTCCATATCTTTCTTATTGATTAATTTGGTAGGTTCTCATTTCACACAAAGATTGCTCCTGACCTAAGGGTGTGGCATGACCTTGGGTCAAGGTCATTTGGGGAAGTTCTAGGTCACTGGAAGTAAAATTTATAATTTGTGTCCGGTCAATATCTTTCTATGGATAAATTTGGTAGGTTCTCATTTTACACAAAGATTGTCCATGACCCAAGGGTTCATCATCACCTGGACCCAAGGTAATTTGGTGAATTCAAGGTCACTGGAAAAAAAAAATTCATAATTGATGTCCGGTCCATATCTTTCTTATGGATAAACTTGGTAGGTTCTCATTTCACACAAAGATTGCCCATGACCGAAGGGTGTGTCATGACCTTGACCCAAGGTCATTTGGGGAAGTTCAAGGTCACTGGAAGAAAAATTCCATAATTCATGTGTGATGCATATCTTTATTATGGAAAAACTTGCTTCTGAAAAACCCAGCGGGGGGATTTGTCCTGTTTGGACAGTTTCTAGTTTCATGTTTATCACATAACTCTTATCTTTTCAAATTTTGGAAGGAGATAAGCATGGTAGATCTAGAATTGCAAAATGGGCTGGGTTCAACGCCAACAATTTTAGACTTTAGTCCAGCTGGACTTGTGCTTCTTTACTTTTACTAGCCAGAAAAATATCCATTGCTGCTAATAAATTTTTCCTTGAAAGGGACATTCATTCATGCCACTGTCTTTCAGTACTCGCAGTACTTTGATTTAAATGACACATTGCTCTATCATGTGGTCAAAGATACAGCAAAACTGGGTTATAACGAAGTCACTGGGACATATGAAATTACTTCGCTATATCCGTAATTAGTTATAACCGTATAACAAATTCAATTAATTTATGTATTTGGGATTCAAGATGACTTCACTATATCTTTGAATTCGCAATATCCATGTTCGTACTAACCGAGTTTTACTGTATTTTGGAAATAAAGCTTTTTAAAAAGTCACAAAGAAAATAAAACACATGTTTTTATACGCCCGTCTATAGGCTTCGTGTCCGTCTGTCCATTCGTGTCCGGCCCATAACTTGAATACTATTAGACATAGGATTATCAAACTTTGACAGTTGATACTTCTTGGGTAGACGGTGTGTCGCGCACAAAAAGTAGGTCGCTCGGCTGTGACCTTTAAGAAAGGTGCTATGGCCAAATATGGAAAAATCCTGTCCGGCTAATAACTAGAAAACTATTAGACCTAGAGCTTTCAAACTTGGCTAAATTATACATCTTAGGTAGAGGGTGTGTCGCGGCCTATTTCAAGGTCACTGTGACCTTCAATTTAAGTGATTTTTAAAAAAAAAACTATGTCTTTAAAATTTGAAATTTCATTATCCTAAAAAATGTAAAAATATAGTTGTACCCTTATTTAAAAATGTTATTAATCAAGTAAAAACTTATTTTTTCATCATATACTTTACAGCAATCTGTAACAAATGTTTATGCTTTGAGAGGAATTCAGTTTGTCCCATGGGCATAATTATCAAGCACTGGTCAAGAAGAATTTTGATAGCAGAAATTCACATGTCAAATTAGAGAGAAATTAATTAGTTTATTGTCAGGAGCTAGCATCTCTGATAATATGTCTCTTGGGAGTTTGGCAAAAAGAAATGGCCTCGTATTTGCTTGTGGAAATTAAGAGTTCTTGATGGCTAGTTCAGAAAAAGATTTTTTCAATTGGTGTAATGTAATCAAAACAATTTGATGCTGTAAAATACAGTGTATGATAAAAACTAAATTAATATTGCATAATTTAATTAAAATTAATCCGTATTAAAAAATGTTAAATTAAGTAAAACTTATTTTTTTTCATCTTCATAAATTAATATACTTTTACAGCAATCTGTAGCAAATGTTAATGTTTTGAGAGGAATTTAGTTTGTCCCATGGGCATAATTATCAAGCACTGGTCAAGAAAAATTTTGACAGCAGAAATTTCATGTCAAATTAGAGCGAAATTAATGAGTTTATTGTCAGGAGCTAGCTGGTTGTCTAAGAACATCTCTGATAATCTGTCTCTTGGGAGTTTGGCAAAAAGAAATGGCCTCATAGTTGCTTGTGTTAATTAAGAGTTCTTGATGGCTATAGTCCAGATAAGGATCTTCCAATTGGTAATGTTAAATGTAATTAAAACAAATTTATGTTTTAGTGTATGATTTTAAACCTTAATTAGTATTGTGTAATATAGTTAAAACTAATTATGCATGTGTTCATTGAAAAAAAATTCATTTCAATTTTTATTATATATTTGCAACAAATTGCAGTCTTGTCTCACTTAGAATTTTATAGTCTAAAGAATAGTAAATTTTCGATTTTTTTATTAGACTGTAGCATTTCCTTAAGTTCTAACACAGCCAGTTTAGAATTATATAATGTATTATTTGTTATAATTAATCCCTACACTGTAAATCTCTTAGAGATGTATATATGTATAATATTCTAAACATGATAAGAAATAGAAGTTAAATTATTGAAATCTGTCTCAATCTGTTACTCAAGGCTACCTGATTTTTTTGCACCATTACCAATTTATGATTATTGAACAATATATTTGACGGGCGTATCATGCTGTGGCGGGGCACTTTATTACTATATACAAATTGTGGTATGGGTCCATGTTTCATGCGAAAGCCATTTTGAAATTGTAAATGAGGAACCAAATCTGATGATTCGGATAATTACGGACTGATTGAACTGAACCGTGATATCAGTTTCAGGTATCGTGAACCAAACCATGGAGAAATAAAACAAGGTATACCGTCAAACGGTTTATCGTTGCAAACTTAATAAACATTGCAATATACATTTTGTCCTCCGGTTTCGTGAAAGCGTAGGGACATTAAATCTCATTCGTTCGTCTGTCAGTCTGTCTGTCACAAAAACTTTACCTTGCCCACAACATTTGATTTAGTCAATAGTGGAGCTACCACTTTCATATTTCACATGTATATTCCATGTGATACAGATCCTGAGACGTGCTACTAAGCCAAAAAAGCGTGTGACTTTCATGCACTTTCCATTTCGTGCAAACCATGTAGCGTTTCCTGTAAACCTTGCATCGTTTTGTGCAAACCGTGTAGTGTTTCCTGTAAGCAGTGCAGCGTTTCGTATAAGCTCCAAAGTGATTCTTGCAAACCGTGTAGCGTTCGTGTATCGTTCCTGCAATGAATGTGGGGGGTAGTAGCATGTCTCAGGGACGGTAAGACCTTTCTTTGGGAACCATCAAATTTGACCTTTTGACCTTGACCTTGGAGTTTGCCCGCCTTTTACAAAAAAATTCTAAACTTTTACTTTGGCCATGACTTTTGAAAGGTAGATGCTAAAACTTTCATATATCACATATATATTCTTTGAGACAAAACCTTTGATTGGATAGCAATAAGTTTGACCTTTTGACCTTGACCTTGGAGATTCCATACTAATGAAAAAAAACTCGATCCTTGGCCATAACTTTTGAACGGTAAGAGCTAAGACTTTCATTCTTCATATATTCAATTCTTGTGAGAAGACCGTTCATTGGATACGGAGAACTTGACCTTGACCTTGGAGTGTGACCTACTTTTCAAAAACTTTGACTTTGGCCACAACTTTTGAACAGTTGATACTAGGACTTTCATATTTCACATATGTATTCTATGTGGCAAGAACTTTTATTTGATATCAATAACTTTGACCTTGACCTTCAGCTTGGAGTTTTTTGTACTTATAAAAAAAAACCTTACCATAACTTTTGAATGGTAAGGGCTAGGGCTTTATACAGTGTGTATACTTTACATACATAATCCTTGTGAGAAGACTTTTCATAGGATACCAAGAACTTTAACCCTTTGACCTTGAACTTGGAGTTTAGTGATGATTTCTAAATAAATGACATGTATCTAGGTATCTAGGGTGTATCTAGGTCAAGTTCTGTTTTGGGTACGATCACACCATTTTTGATGAGTTATGCCCCTTGGACTTAGAAAAAAAAATCAAATTATTTGCAGTTTCCGTTCATTTTCTTTGCAAGTGTTGTACATACTGAAATGAAATTTGGCTTACAGATAAATCAAGTTAAGGACATTGGCAAGTCACGGTTTTTTGTAGAAAAAGGATTTATATCATGGGTTTTCTATTATAAAACTCATCGGATCACCTTGCCCTTTTCCTTCGCACACTAGAAAAATTCTAGATACAAAATGAAAACCAACAAAGCGTATATTATAAAGGTAACAAAATGCAGATGCTCCCACAACACCTGTTGGTATCATCTCTACAACAACACAAAAAGCGGTAATTGTTTTGTTGTATATTATTATAATATTTACATTTCCAATGTCTTGGTCTGAGAGAAAATTATCCAAATGTAAATGTAATTGATTTCCTCATGAATGTTCTTCTTTGTGTGGTTAAAAAAAACCACGTGCAGGGCGGGACAACACCGGCAGAGAAGCAGGCTTGGAGCCTGCGGATGGCGGAATCAAAAGCATGTAAATATAAAGGAGAACTGTCAGATTTTTCAAATTCATGAAGATGATCAATGGATTGGCTTGTGTGATAATTTAATGCAAAAACGCCTCCGGCGTTTATGCAAATTATCACACAAGCCAATCCATTGATCACTTCATGAATTCGAAAAATAAGACAGTTATTCCTTAATTCAGGGACAGGCAGTAATTTGATTTACTGTGGTTATACTGGACAAAGATGTGTCAATTGAGCTACATGTAGTAGCTCCTATAACTGTATAAGATCGTGCTAAGGAAGCAACATTTAGTAACTGCAAACATATATAAAAAACAAATCCATACCAATGTTTCATGATAATTTGTTTCCAATAAGGTAAATTACATAATTAATGGAAAAAGTTGAGCAGTTAATGAATTCATACAAATTAGATGTTAAGGGAAGTAACTCTAAAATAAAGAACAGTGTTGGCACATCTGTGTCATGTTTTTAAATTTATATTTTCAGTCATGGTATCTAGATATCATTCAAAATGAGGATACAATAATGTATATATTACATAAAAATTCTGAAATAAATCGGTTTTGGAAAAAAAATTATGGTAAAAAATTATGTAGGTACTTTTTATGAACATTTTACATAGGATATACATTGAGAACTGAAAAAAAACATTAATTTGACAAAATCTTGAAAGGGAAGGGGGCTTGGTGGGTTAAATATACCAGAATATAAAATGTTTCATACCATTACACCTGCTCAAAAATTCTTTAAAAATTCTATACTAAAGCCAGGAACCTTGCCAATGTCCTTAATATCTATGCCATGTTCTGCTTTTGGTACAATCGCACCATTTTTGACAGACTTATGCCCCTTGGACTTAGAAAAATTCTAATTATTAGCATTTTCCATTCATTTCATTTGCAACCGTTGCACATACTGAAATGTAAATTCATGTGACCTATTGCTATTTGTTTTCGTCCGTCGTAATGTGTTAACATTTAAACATTTTCAATTTCTTCTCTGAAACCACATAACCAATTTG
>NW_026928149.1:257500-328949 GCF_032062105.1 Saccostrea cuccullata | reverse complement strand
GTATTCCATCAGTTCACACAGTATCTCCTTACCTTTTGTACATAGCTTTCATATAAAACGTTTTCCACTATAAATAAGAAACCTGAAATAAAAAAAACAAAACAAAACAATATCATTAAAATAAAAAAACCAATATCATTAATAATACTCTGTATCTTTATAAACTTATCAAAATATAACATGCACTTGTGATCAGTTAGGTATCTGCTATAAAATGGAAATTAAAAGTAAGTTGCTAAACTTTAACTGTTACATGCAAGTTTAAGACGACTAATGCGTTTCCATATTCAGCAAAACGAAATGCTATAGAACATTTTCGGAATCTCGGACACCTGACAACGTACAGGGTACTGTGGACTTTTCACTTTAGGGAGCATGTCAAAAAAGTAATTAGAATGTTCCGTTTACTTTATACTGTATATTTCATTGAACTCGATAATAAAATTTCGTTTTCATTTGCACGAGTTATAACAACAAATACATTGTATGGAATGGGTCACCTCTTACCTTGAAGACAAGTCTAGTAGTATATAATCGTATAACGAGAATAAATTATCTGTACGATAAAAATGTTTTAAAACGTATTTCTATACGCTCCCCGAAATTCGCCTATTGTTTGCAGTCCGCTGTCCGTAGTACGATGTCAGGTGAAAATGTTCATTAAGGGGTTTTAACCTTTTCAATATCGTTACAGAATAAAGCACTTGTATTATATTACAGTTATTTAAAGATTACCTGTAAAATGATATGTACAAATTCATTATCTTCTACGAAAAACCTCCCAGTTTTGCTCGACAGAAGACACGTATTCTAAATACATCTTATATTTGTAAATGTTGTTTTGTTCTAAACCGTACGGTAAACTAAATTTGTCAAAATTGTATAAAGGAGACAATTTGCCAAGCTAAACCCTCTTCAATAACTAAACTCCTATACCATATACCATTGGAGAATAAATATTATATTGTATTGTAACACAAATTGATTGATTGATTGTATGTTGTTTTAAGATACTTGGACACAGATTTGAAGCTAATATTTTCTCTATAATATTACGACTTATATGTTTTAATAGCATTTCACACAAAAATTAATTAAAAATCTTATTTCATTTAAACGTTATTAAAACTTCAAATGTTTTGGCGGATTTGATTGACACATCCTTGGACTTTCACAAATTTTAACTTTATTCTTAATTCTTAGGAAAAGTGGCAATATATTATAGAGAAAATATTAACTTCAAATCTGTGTCCAAGTACAGTACCTTTAACGTCCCTCTCGAGACACGTTTCACGCATACGCCATGCACCACTTGACGGTGGAGAGCTGCAAATATTGTCCTATACTCGGACCTTAGGGCCATTGAGCAGGGAGGGTCTTTTTCGTTCCAGCACCTACTGCGACACGGGGCCATGGTTTATAGTCTCATCCGAAGGACTGATCGACGCGTCCGACAGTGGGATTCGAACCCGCGACGTAAGAATCAACTCCTTACTTCGCGGCTCTAGGGCAGACACTCTAACCACTGCGCCACTCAGGTGACACAATTTTCTATATAATATCATGACTTATTTTCATTCATTAGGTACAAAACATGGTCGTTATACGATAGATACCCGAAGGACAATTTAATATGTAATACAAAATGCTACATGAACATTTACGTGACCATGTAAAGAGGTCAGTAAATATGACATGAACTCCATGCAAATGCTTTTTTCTATAGAAAAAGGATAAGTCTACCAGATAGTTATCTAACGCCAAAAATTAAACTATTTTTCAATACATTGTTTCGGCCAAAATCTTCAATTCGCTATTTCACACACTCTTGCTTATTAGGATCTTTTACTCCCCGAATATGTCCCAATTTAAAAAGATGAGTGGCCTGTGGTTGCAATAGCTAATGTTATAATCGCGGAGTAAGAAGCCGGTCGCGATCCTTACGTAGCAGGTTCATATGAGACCGTTAGACCGAGGTCCTTTGTCGTAGTATGTGCTGGGACGAAAAAGATCCCTCGCTGCTGAAAGGCCCTAATAAGTGCCATGTCCATGTCCAAATTTGGTACCCAACACCGCCATGTCTTGGCTCCACAATATGGAGAGAAATTTTTTGAAAGGGATGTTAAACAAAGAAAGCAAGACTTACATGGTCAATATCGCTCATTTGTGACAATAATTACATCCTTATGTCGGTTTTGACCAGTAATTGTATGTATATAAATAATTCAACTTCCACCCCCTCCCCCCCCCACCACCACCAGTTTTTGGCCTACAGATGCGCACATTTTATATTAATAATTTGTAGACTTCCTTATTGCAGATATTTTTTGTAGGACATTTGTACACCAACACTGTAAATCGACCAAACTTGAATCTTCATAGATAGGGATAGCTTTCAATTATACTAATTAAATAATCCCATTTGCTTAGGTAAACGAGTTCTATAAAAACGTTTTCCCGTCCATGTGAAAAAAGTGTATATAATTAAACTAATTTAAAATCTATATTGATTTAAGAAAAGAAAATCAACTTTTTTTGCGCATGACAAAGGGATATTTCATTCCTCCAATATTAAGTCAAAAATTTATTCGTATTTTTATTGGATCTTCATCTAGTATATCAAACAATGCATTTTCATAAGTAAAAGCCTAGCATTTGCTTATTCAAGCTGTTTTTACTCAGAAACAGAGAACATTTGGATTTTCTTATATTCCTCAAATGGCAAAAGACGAATTGCTTTAAATGTTAAAAAGACGAAACTTACAATTTTAGCATTAGTATACTAATGTGTTGGAAGACAAGACACTAGAAAGACAGAGTAGTTAAGTGCAACAAAATCGTACTTTAAATGACATGAAGTTTTGCAAAGTGTTATGGTTAGTTTTGGAAGCTTTAATTCGGTCAATGTGCAGCAAAGTATATATGAAAAAATATAATATCCACGAAAATAATATTTTAGGATAATTGAGATTCAGATGTGAAACACGATGCGATCTATTTTGTGTAAGAAAGGAGTAAGTAGGGACTTATAGTATAATGAAACAAAAGTAATCTCACTTGAATATCCACAAGTTATTTTAACTATACATTACATGTGTACCATAATCATTTTTTTAAATATAAGAAGTCGATTACACCTTCGTTTTTATTTGTTAATAAACTTATTTGATTCATTTCTGAACAATTTATAAAAACATCTAATGACAATGTGTTTATTATACAATGTTAAGTGTTTCAATGTGGAGCATGGTTAGTGAAATTTAAAATTAATCTCCACCTTTTAAATTGAATAAAAATTCTTATGTTTTTAAGTATTTTATTGCCAAGTCTTCTTTAATTTTACTAAACCACGTAATCTTGGCAAAGCAGGCCCTTGTGGATTTCTTCTAGCAAGCACAACTGCCCTACCTAAGGTGGAGGAATAACTGTCCAAATATGAAGAAGAAATCGACCCTTCTTCCTTCACTCCACTTTCTTAAAGTTTCTCAGAAAGAATTCTTATGATCTTCTTATATCCCTCTCTCTTGGCAATATCAGGTGCAGATAGGCCGTCTTTCGACCGAATAGTCATGTCTGCTCCATACTGAAGAAGTGCATTGACGGAATTATAATAGCCACGATTGCATATTTCGTGGAGAGCAGTCCATCCATTTTCATTGAGTACACTGACGTTTGCACCATGTCGAAGGAGAAGAGGTATAACAGTGTGCATTTACCAGCATAATGTGAAATGTGATCACCATCATGCGAATTGACGTCTGCACCATAATCAACCAGTGTCTGTATGCACTTCTTTTTTATATAACTTCTATGCAGGGCCATCATCAGAGGCGTGGTTCCCATGTGATTGCACACATTCACGCCGGCGTTGTTTTTAAGTAGAATTGACATTAATTTAGCATTTGAGTTATTATACGCACTTGTATGTAAAGCTCTATAACCTTCGTCATTTTCTGAGCTGATATTAGCTCCGAATTCAATGAGTAGTTTGACTATGTCTTCGTGTTGGTTTTCAACTGCTTTCATCAATAGAGTTCTTGAAACAAAACCTAACAGTTCATATTTATATTTATTTTATTTTATTTAGTTTAAATTGACACCGCGTTGTAAGAGATCTTTAAGTATTTCGTAATGACCTTCTTTGACAACAGCAGAAAGTGGAGATTTAGTTAGAGAACCATCAGCCTCTTTCGGGTTGACTTCGGCTTTGTGCTCTAGTATAATATCCACGACTTCTTTGAAGCCGGCAGAACAAGCCAAAAAATAGAGCAGTTGTACCATAAACTTTAGTATATACATCAGCGCCACGATCCAACAAAATTAAAGTAAGGTTGAAAGATGGTTGCCCTCCAAAGTACTAGTATGCATTAAAGGTGTGTAACTCTCTTCATTACCATTGTTATTGATATCAATATCATGATCCAATAAAATACTCACGATATCTAAATGGCCTCTAGAACATGCCATATCTAAAGCATTTTCTTCTCCCTCGTCTTTTTCTTCGTCTTCTTCCTCGTCATCGCATATGTTTAAGTCAGCTTCATTCTTCAGCAAAATTTTGACGACATCTATCCAGCCTCTTCTGGAGGCATTCATCAAAGAAGTGTGTCCCTCGTGGTCTTTTTCGTTTATATTTGCCCCATTTGTAATAAGCAACGCAACAGTTTTATCGCATCCAGAATAAGATGGGTACAAAATGGGATTTCTCAAGCCCTTTCCGTAAACCTTAGCACCATGACTTATCAGTTCTTGAACAATTTCATGGTGACCAAATCTTGATGCAATAAACAATGGGTTTCCCCCGTGCTTTGTGCCTAAATTCACATTAGCATTATTTGCTAAAAGAGCTTTTACAGTTTTAAAATGTCCATGCTCTGAAGCAACAAAAAGAGCAAGAGCCCCCTAATCGCCAAGCATATTTACTTCAGCCCCATGATTTAGAAGTTCCTGCACAAAATTTTTATGTCCACAACAGGCTCGCATTAATTGAGTGTTTCCAGTACCTGTAGTGAAATCAGCTTCTGCTTTGTTCTTTAGCAATTACAAAACTATATCAAGATGGCCTTTCTCTGCCGCAAAATGAAGAGCGATTTTCTTAAAAATTTTTGCTTGATCTACATTTGCTTTATTCTCCAGTAGAAACTGAACGGTTGAACAGTGGCCATTTGACGAGGCAACAGTCACGGGAGTGTCATCTTGTATTGTTTTTCAGATTTATATCCAAGCCACAGTTTAATAATTCTTCTAATATTGAGACGTATCCACGGGCGGCTGCAGAATATAAGGGACTTACCATATTCTTCTTTCGAACTACATTCACGTCCGATGTTTACATTACATTCACCATTTAGAATAAGTGATAACATATCAGTGTACAGGAAGTTTGCAGCAATGTGAACTGCGTATATATTCTCCTGTTTACTCCAGCATGCATTTTTGAAGTCTGTCATTTCTGTAACTTGTGCGACGAAATCTCTTCTCCCATTGACACAAAATGCACATTTCATTGGGGAATTCTTAAAATATTCAGAAAAGGTCTTATTCTCTGTCACTAGGTCGAATATAGCTAACAATAAGTTTTCTAACTTAAAAGCAATCGCAAGGGTAATTGGTGATAACTCACGACACAGTGGAATGGGGTCAAGTCTAGAGAACCCAAATAATTTCTTTTGCAAAACTGTCCCGGGAATCTGTAATCAATTGTCTTGTTTCAGTTTGAAGTAAAATTTTTTTAAATTTATCTTTAGGCTCATTCTTCAGGCGCAATTGTACATTTGTCAGGACTCCTTCATTCTGGATCAAAGGACTAAGAAATATTATCTAAATATGTGTCATTCTTATATAATATATTCCTCGATTCTTTCAACGAAAGAATCAATAAAACGGTCTTCCAGTTGAATTCTTTGAAAGACTTCGTTTTTGTTTAATGAAGATGTGGTCAACGTGGGAAAGAAACTGCTTTTGCAATATTTTAGAAACTGTTCTGGATTGTCATTACAAAATACACTAGTCAAGGCAAGCAGAAAAGAGTCATCTGTTATTTTAAAAGTTTTGTTGACTCTTTGCACAAAATAATGACCCCGGAGAGACTTTAAACATTGAAAGAGAGCAATCTTTGAGGTGTTCCTAATAATACCAATTGCTTTCAATAGATCATTAAGCATTGTGTCGTCAATATAATCTATTTCCTTGTGAAAATGAAGGTTTTGATAATTGACATTTCTTGTCTTCGTTGCATTCTTTGTTTTCGCTATGGTCAATGTCATTCTCTCCTTTACATATATTTCTGCTTTCATTTCCCACCGCTTTGATATCAGAATATCGTCATTTTGATTTTCCAGACTTCTCATATCTTTGCTTGCATTATAAAAACTGTCCTTCGTTAATTTATTTCCGTGCAAAATCAACAAGAGTAGACACAAATATTTCTCTTTGGAATTTTCTTTCAACAATTGAATCTCTCTTTTCAATTGCTCGAAGGGTTCTTTGAAAAATGTAAGTACAGTTTCCTGAAAACCTTTGCTGGTAGAAGCTATACTTGATATTAGAGGAAATGATTTTTCCGTTTTAATAAGTTGATTGGCTTCACTATCTTTAAGTTTCAAACAATCTATAGGCTTTTGTCTTCTTTTTCCTTTTTGGTCAATTTTGCTTCACCTCCGTCTAGATTGATAATAGTGAACCCATCCATGAGGAAGTCCATTTCTTTCTTTGGAAGATTTCACCTGCAAGTCACAATTACTTTTGGACGCTTTACGTTTGCTTTTTCGTCTTTATTTCTCATAAAATACTCCTCCAATAATTGCTTCTGTAAATGCCACATTCCACAGGAATTTTATCTAAATCACTTTTCCCAATGTAATTCAAATTCATAGCAACAAAAATAAGACATAGACCATGACCTGTAAATGTATATATATCATAAAAAAGTAGAATATGGAATGTTTCCAAGAAAGATAGAACAGCTGTAGAAAACGGGCAAAAAAGTGATACTTTTTAGTATTTAGTAGACTTATGCAATACCTTATTAAATTATTGTGAGTGTGGGTAATCTGTTTAATGATCTTTAGGTAAGATATGTTCCAGAAATGGCAGCAGTTGACTCGATACCTGTCATGTTCGAATCAGGTGCATGTTCCCGGGACACATGAACAGGGCCTTTTCTCTCTTTTTTTCTTCATCAGTACATCATTTAAATTTAACGTACATAGATTTGGTAAATGTTGCTACATTATTTATTTTTAACATGAATTATAAGTAATATTTCTTATTTTAAATGAACGATGTTTGCCGTACAGTAAAAATTGCACCTCCTGAAACACCCCTACTATTGTTATTGTGATTTAAATTCAAGACACGTGATTCATTTTGACCTATTCAAAGATTATAGGGTAAAACCGGTTTTATAAATAAAATTGGCAGTAAACAGGAAATTACTTTTGTCCGTTTCTTTCGAAAACATGTCCTGTGAAAAATGTTTCCAGACCTTTCTGAAAGACTTTTATGATTTTCAACAGAAAAGGGTGGCTAAAGGGGTCTTGGTGTAATAACAATATATCTTATCATAGTTTACGGCAAAAATTAGAGCTCACTAGCGACCGATACGATGGTAAAAATGTGTAATATCATCTACACTAACAAACTTTGTTTGCCTTATATGGCTATTGTAATTAATGCGCACAGAGGATCTTACCACGAGCAACTGACCAATTGTTGATTGAATACGTTTACGCCAAATACATGTTCACATTTTACTTCGAACACGTGGTCTATGATCATGAAAATGGAGTGCAAATTTAAAAAAAATGTTCTTAATAACAAATTACAAAGTTTAGAATCAATGAAAGATGTCACTTGTTAACTATAAAAAAATAATTATATTCAATAAAATGTATACGTAGTTAGTGTCAAGTTCAGAACACCAGCTTTTCAAGGGTAAGGAAATTCCCAGTCAGCATCAATATGTTGGCCCAATGTAATGCCAACAATATTCATTTTGTTGGCCCAGCATTGCATACCAATGTTGGTTCAATGTTTAAGTGCAAAGTGGGCTCATGTTGGGCCAACGTATTGGCTTTACATTGGCCCTACATTAGACGCCGATTGCATGGATGTTGGCCCAACCTTGGATATATGTTGGGCCTACGTACTAGACTACAAATATTGGTCTTATGTTGGCCCAGTATGTCTTTTACATTGGCCCAATGTGTCTTTTACGTTGGCTTAGAGTTTCTTTTACATTGCCCCAGCATTCCTCTAGCTTACATCAGCCCATTGTTTCTCTGATGTTGGCCCGATGTTATTTTTACATTTGCTCAACGTCTTTTTACATTGGCCCAGAGTTTGTTTTACGTTGACTTAGTGTTCTCAACCAATGACTCATATTTATAATTTCCAATAAGTGGGAGAAATAACAAGAATAAGATAATTTGATACGGTTTACTAATTAAATCATTCAAATGAATTAAAAACACTAAATCAAAAATTAAAATTAAAAACTAAATTAAAGTCAAAGGGTAATAATGATAATTCACCAGATACCAAAAAATTCAAAGTCATTTCAAGGCCATTCATCGGTTGGTCTCCTATTCTGCTGCCTTTTTTTGTTTCCTTTCCTTCCTACCCCCATCTAGGGCATCCCTATCGCAAGAGTATCGTAACTAGTCCTTTTCAGCATCTTCGATATCTTTGTCTTTTGCATCTTTCAAAATCCATTCTTTCTCACAGTTACTGTCAAAATAAGATACTGTGATTTTATTTGTTATGTGAAAAAAAAATGTTTTTAATTACTTAAAACTGCACACTACAGAGATCTACTTTGTAGGGTAATTTTATGTCACTAGAATGATCTGCCCTTAGAAGTAAGATAGAAAAATATTGTTTCGGTATTTACACAATTTATGTTGGATTAAAATATTCTAAACATTATATTACACAAACTTAGATAAACTAATGTACAAATTAAAATACAAATGTGTTTTTGGTTTACTTTACTTGCAATCATTTTGATGACAAGATATTTGTGCAACATTATGTCAAAAGTATGAAAAAATTGTAATCTTAGCTCAATAAATTAATGTGACTTTGATGCATTACCCTCGACACATGTCTGATCTTTGACAATTAGACATATTTTTCATGTTTAACTAAATTTGTAAGTTGTCAATCCACACACATACAAACAAACAAACCAAGATCAGTATACATGTATCTTGGGAGTATAAAATAATATTTTAAAGATATGTAAAAAAAAATACTCACAGCTACACATCTTTCAATGAGAAAAAGGAAAATGCTCTCTTAATTATCATCCCTCCCTAGCCAGTTCATTTTCTTTGCAACACCAATGTCTATCATTGAAGTTGAACTCATAATTCTCCGTACACTTTGTTTCGTATTGTCACCTCTAATAGTTCTCCGTTTTCTTACCTAAAAAGTACCATGTGATTTTTTAAATGCCTAATGATATTATCATAGCTCTTCAATAAATATTTCAGCTATTTTTATTCGTACTGTTTATAATGGGTCGGTTTAATGTCATATGATTATTTACAAAATTAAAAATATATCAGACACAGAAATAAGAAATTATAAATGTATTTGGGAATCACACATACTTGGACTTTTCCGGTTAGTATCGGAAAGACCCGAGATCGCTGCACAATTTTTTAGGACTTTTTTTGTCTGAGACCTAATTGAAAGTACAGAATACTGGTCTAAGGGAACTAATATTATACAACTTTAGTATTTATAGCACCATAATTCAAAGTGTGTAGACAAGGAAATAGATTTACATGATAATGATATCACTTATAAAGATTATACATACATGCATGCACGTGTCTCTATCAACAATGATCGCCCCCTCCCCTCGCTCCACCATGCATGTGCGAAAATGGAGCGTTGCGCGTTTTAATGAGTTAATTATTATATATACAGTGTATATATTTTACTTTAAAGGACAAGAGTTAAGATTTATCCCACATACAAAAATTTAAACTAAAAATCACATATAATGAGAAAAGAATATACATACATGTACAGATCGAATTTGCTACTTGTAGATCAAAATCTGTTCCACTATGTTACGATCATTGATAGAAAATTTCCTTTCAAAATACTCATGCACAAAAAGAAAATCAGAAATACTCACATTTTGCTTTAACTGCGTCTATCCTCAAACAAAATTCAGTCTTTGTCTTTGTTTCTACATCTTGCGCGCGAGGAAGGCTGACCTCTATTTAACTCAAAAACTTAATTTATTGCCCTCCTGGGAGTGACATCTTTAATTCAAAGAGTGGAATAGCACGTACAGCTGCAATGCTACATTTGCTTTACACTTAATGTGTCTCATTGTTCTGGACCCACATCCAAGAATTTCTTTTAAAATTCTTAAATTGATACGTTTGTATGCAGTATTACTTTTTGACTTTAACAGGGGGAAACCGTATTTTTTTAATTTGCAACAATATAAATTCGTTCATATAGCCAAAATATGCATGCATATGTATTTTCCCCCCAATATGATATATAATACGTTAATGATATCCAATAAAACCCATGAAGATTTATTTAATATAAAAATTGCACAACATTATGATATATGTGTGTGCATGATACAGGGAGAGAAAGAGAAAATCGTTGGGTATAGTACTTAACACTAGCTTGATATAAACGTTGGGCCAACGTTGGACCAGCTGTGTTAGCCTTATACCTTGGCATAAAAATATAGAGATATGTACCTGATTAACTAGTATCTGTTAAGGAAATGTAATTTTTTACCATTAGTACAACAACATTTAATCAATAAATTAATAAACACATATTTACAGGATTTATGCAGTACACATTTGACACAGTGGGCCAAAGTTGGTCAAACTAAAAATGTATAGGTAAGGCACTGAAAAGATAAAGCCAGATAACAAAATTAATGTTATTAACTTATTATAGAATACATTTAATGTATACTGATCCAATCACACGTGTAAAGTGTTACATAATCATAAATGATCAACCTTTTAGTAAAATTATCCTCTCAGCTGTTGCAGTATATCTTTGACAAAGATTTGCATTGGGCCAATAATGGTCCAACTACACGAGACCAACCATTTTATGCTAAGTTTGAAACATTGTGCCAACGCTGTCTTGCCAACGCTGGTCCAATCGTTGTACACCTGCATATGTTCATTATGTTCAGTATTCAATATTGGGCCAACGTAAGTTCATCGATGCAAAACCACTGTTTAAGATAGTAATTTCTGTGAAAATTACATACATTGGGCCAATGTTGGCCCAACAATGTAAAACCAATGTATGTTATCACGACAACTTATGTGAGATTAAGATACATTGGGCCAACATTAGCCCAACAACGAATAACTGACATATACTGATATTGCCACTAAGAGCATAATGTCTAACATTGGCCCAATGTTGGCCCAATCATGTTATACCAACACCAACCTTGACCCAACAGACCGTTGCTCTACCAACGTTGGGCCAATATATGAATGCTGACTGGGAAACGAGCAACTTCTAGTTTGCATTTAAATGGACAAAACATTTTTTACATAACTATACACGTAATCACGTGTTTTGGCCACCTGACAATCGTATTCACCGATAGTACAATAAAGGAATTTATCAAGCGTAAAATTCCTGTAATATTTCCTAGTAACCCATAATGCAACAATCATTCAGCTGATTTGTCAGTTAAAGTGACATTGCTGCCTCATTTGCTAATCTGACACCAAAAAATATAGTCCCGGTTTGCAAAAATATTTGTCCAAAAAGAAATTTTGATTCATGACAGCAGAAAATTGTATCATAGGGAATACTATTACTTTAAATTCGAATGAATTCAAGAGAGATCGATTGAAGTACATGCACATGTCTACAGAATGATATTATAAGGCGGTGAAAACTAAAACGCAACATAACTTTTCTGTTTACCATGTCTCCACGTGCTAGTCACTTCCTAGCCACATTTCCGTGAATAATTTACCCTATCTCGCTGTAGTCTCGCTAACTCTCGCCAGAGCCACTGCCAGAGCTACTCTGATAATGATGGGTTTTATCCGGTCAATACTGATGATTTTTCCACCTTTGAATTATAATGATGACATCAGGCGCAGACTCCTCGGATATCTAACTAAAAACCACAGTGTTTGTATGAGGAAATGTCGGTACAGTAAGATTACAATCTCAAATAGAAGATCGCTCTATTATCTTTAAGAAAATGTAATAGATAGGATCTTGAAAATATTAATTATTAAAAATGAGATAAGAAAAATATTAATTATTAAAAATGAGATAAGAAATTCATGTAGAAACGACGATAAAAATGAACATATGCAACAATTTCAAACTACTGAACAATTCAATCAATAACACAAATGATACTATCATGTGACGCCACATCAATAAAAAATAAAGATATCTTTATATAGCAGTGTAGAAATATCAAACAGATGATTATCCTGGTGGAGCTCGCCATCTGATCGGTAAAGCGAAAACAGTTTAAATGGAACTAGCTGGAAGTCCTAAGGTGATCACTGTGTACCTTGTTGTACAAACCTTAACTCTATTACAGACATGCTACTCTCAGTGCTTCGACCCAACATCTTTGATCATTTACAATTATGAAAATTCTGTACCCGATTTCAACCTTTTGACAAATGCTGAAATGGGAATGTGTAAGATGGTCTGTAACAAATTTGAGCTGTGTCTCTCTGTGGATTGGATACGTGAAAAAAAGACTTGCCGGCTAAACACAAGATTTGCCATCAAAAATGGCACTAGCCTAATGACCGAGGGCCGCATCATTCATGTTGACCGTGAAAATTTTCCAAAGGTAAGCACTGTATCAGACGCTAAGTAGCGAACATTGAAGCATTTGTATAAAGAAGATGGGGGGATAAGGCGGGCGAAGTGCCTATAGTGCGACAGATAAGAAGTGAAAATTTTAATCTCAATTAAATCCAAATTTAAATTGATATTTCATCTAGCATTGAAGTATTCTTAATGTAAAATCTCTACAATTTACAAAAATCTCACCAAATCAGACAATATTTGCCTATGAAAAAGCCTTAAGCTTACATACACTAAAAAGAACAAAAACGATCATTTTCTCATACTTTTAAAAAAAATTCAATATTGGTGGCTCTTCGCTCCATTTTTTTGAAAGATGATCCTAAAAGTTTGCAATGAAATACACATTTTTTGGTTTACAAAAACATGGAGCGAAGACCCACTATACCTTAAAAGTACACTTTTATGACACAACATTCGTATCTTTCCGAGAAATACCTCAAGTTCATTAAGTTGCTTGTCATATCACAAACAAGATTTAAATGCCAAAAATCATTATGAGTGATGTAGCATAGTGGTTAACGCGTAAGTCTCAAATCACTATGCTATTGATACATCGGATTTTTATTGCGAGGGTTCGAATCCCACGAATGCCATTTGTTTATTTTAGGACAGATTTGTTTTCTTAAGAGATTGTTTTTCTCACGGAAAAGTTTTTTTTCTCATAATTTCAAAAATTTCAACAATTAGAAGTTAATTGAAATGCTCAGTTCATATAATGAATATATTTCTTAATATCGAAGGCGATAGGCATTCTGCCCGCCTTGTTCTCCCATCTTCTTTATATTTAGTAATGCGATCTAAAATGAAACAAGTTATCACTCTAAGACGAATTATTTTCAGCACCTGGCGGCCGATTGTCCCATGCATATCTGCACCGAGGATGCAATCTGCCTTCGGGGTAACTGTGTGCCTGTTTTAAAAGGTAATATATAAGATGTTTTACTATATTTTTCAGGTGATGAATACAACATTCAAATCAAAGTTTTTTTGGAGTTCGATTTGCTTTAACGCACTGCTTCAGACCTAAGATTTTAAAAAAATAGCCAGGGCTATTAATACCCTAAGTACCTGAGACTTGGGACGAATGCCCGAGGTCCTTGAATTAGGTCTTCAAATCTAAGGTTCTATTTTACGGAAGGCGTTGATGAGAAGCAACTCTTTCCCTGTTATAGCCGAAAAAAACATCAATAGGTCAAAATTTGTGGTTTGTCATCTAAAGCAGGTGCCGTCTGTAAATGAGTGAAAAGTTTTCTATGAGACAATAAACATCATTCAATCAACCAAACAATCAATTTTACGATGTTCTGTTAAATAAAAATCTGTCTGAGTGTGTTTATAATAATTAATGCACATTTTCTTCCATAACATAATTTGTTAGCCTCTAAGCAGAAAGGGGATGTTGTCAAACATATTAACAAAGAACATTTTGATTGGAGAGTACTGAAATTGTCCACGAATCATATTCATCTTTGTAAGGATTGTTAATATTAAGGCATAAATATTCATTATTGATTTTTTTCCCCTAACTTTACAGAAAAGGTATATAAAGACTGTTCAGATATTGTGAAAAGAGACCCAAGCAAGAAAGGACAAAATGGGGTATATGTTATTTATCCAGACACCGGCCGGAGAGAGGTTTTCTGTGACATGACGACAGATGGAGGCGGGTGGACGGTGAGTAGTTTTCATTTTTGAATATTAACAGATTGTGAATTATTTCTATTCTTAGCCACTTGAACTTCAAATGTAGAAAATATAAGAGTTTCCGATGTTAAAGCTTATCATGAAAACGATTTAAACAAATTAATATCATGATGCCATCATGTCGACAGATGCAGGAGAAGTTCTGAACTAATAGCGCTTACTCGATAACATTTCCTTTTATAAGCTATTTCAACGTCAAATGTAGAAAATATGAGACAGTTACAGATGTAAGAGTTTATCATGAAAACAATTTTTACACAACTTGATCTTGATGTCATTACATCTCTTCCTAAGAGTGACGAATGAAAAATGTCTTAAAACATTAGCAACTAAATAAAAAATTTCAGTCGAAAGATCACCACTTTTCTTCCTAATAACATTTTCTAAACACGATGTTATGTTAGGGGTGATTTCACCCTAACATAACATGAATAAAGTTAAATTTTAATCTGCAATTTAGAAGTGTTACTGTACTCGCGTGCAGATCTAGAGAAAAAGCAAAAGAACAACACAAGTTTTAAATTCGGAATTGGTTTTTGAAGCCTTTTACATAATGATAATGATAATTGCTTAAACAATTTTATATTACTCAAGTTTTTGTACACACTGCCATATGTAAAAAATTCTACCTTTACAGAAAAGGTATATAATCCCCCTGGGATTTTTTAATCTTAAAACAATAAATATAACAGTAAAATTTATTTAACGAAAAATTATCAAAATCCATAGAGTAGAAATGATTAAAGGCCGTCTGTTCAAATTATCAAAGACAAATTTATAATGGGTAGTGGCAGTTAGGTAAGATGTATTTATTTTCACGCAAATTGTAATTATTAAGGTCTTCCGTTTCCAACGGAAGACCTTCTACTGATTCTGTTGGTAAAGATTATTAAGGTCTTCCGTCTTCACGGAAGACCTTATAGTGATTCTACTGTTTCTTATTAAGGTCTTCCGTTTCCAACGGAAGACCTTATTGTTTTCGTTCGGTTTCTTTTTCCCTATTATTATTATTTTTTTTCTTACCGATTTTTGTGCACGCCAGTTCTCGTAAACGGCTCGGTCGATTTTCACGAAACTTTCAGATCTGATAGATATTGGTCTGAACCTTATTGGAAATTTTTTATAAGTACGTCGTCACTTCCGGTCGTGAGATATGGACGATTTGCTTATTTTAAGAGGGTCAGCTTCTCCGGGCAATCACTAAAAAACGAATGAAGATATTGACTTGAGATTTTCAGTGAAGGTAGAGGAAGGATTCCTAAATTGCTTTTTTGAGTTTATATCTTTCCAGCGCAAAAGGTGTTGAAGCTTGCCTGAGCTCATTATAATTATTATTTTTCTGACCATCAAATTTTGTGCACGTGATTTCTCGAAGACAACTGGATGGATTTTTATGAAATTTGCAGGAACAATGTGTTCCTATCTGCATTTATTATATCCTGGAGATTTTTTGGAAATTCCCTTCTGGTGCCAAGTTACAGACAATTTTCTGATTTTAAATTGACATTTTGTTCGCGGATAATCTAAAGAACGGTAAAAGATATCACTGTGAAACTTTCAGGAATTATAGATCGTGATAAGTACTATCCAAGACGCGATCTTTTGTACATCGTCTCTACTTCCTGTCGTAACGGCATGCAAAGAAAAAAAGTCAAATTTTTGAACTTTTTTGTTTTTCAATGTTTTCAAATCATATTTGTATGGTTGATAGATACATTTCTCATTAGGCTGAATATATAATTTGTTTGTAAATTGATGAATTCGAACTCGAGATATTAACATTCAAAAGTCTGAAGCGTGATCTTAATGGCGGCGGTCTCTGTCAATTCAGACATTTCGCAATAGGGGTTTACAGAGGCAGCCGAGCGTTTGCTTGAACGAAAGTAACATAAGGAGCAATGAAATGTGTAGGAATACTTGGATTGTCACGTCGTAGGTTCGTTGCAATTCGGTGTCAAACTACATTTATTATCCAAGGTCTACTTACCAGTCTTCTTTAATTGGTTTTGGTTGTTTCTCAAAGTAGAAATAGAAAAGAATTAATGTGCAAATGAAGTACAATATCTATATCTTTTGTTTTGCATCACGGTAACACATAGCTCAAATCATAGTTATAATTAATAGTTTTTCAAGAATGTAGTGAAAGAAAAAAACGTGACCACTGTTTTCTAATGGACACTTGTGTCATATTAAATCAATAGAAAGGACAACTGTTACAATAATAAAATATTTTATTTTTAAAGATAACAATTTTTCAAAGACCGTTTAATTGACCTATATAAACATTTTATTTTCTCAATGCAAGTTATTGAACATAATGGAATCTTATTTCTTGACCTTCGTAGGGCGATCGAGGCATTTTTTTTCGGTGAAACATACCACCTTTTTCATGAAAGTGTAAGTAATCGGAATAGTCAACTTTCGTGATTGAAAATTGAAAAATTAACCATTCATAGCTGTTTCAGTGCTTTAGTGTTATTTGCGTATATACGATTGATTGTATACAGTTTAACGTCCCTCTCCAGAATATTTCACTGATATGGAGACGGCACCATTGCCGGTGAAGGGCTGCAAATTTGGGCCTATGCTAGGCACTTAGGGCCATTGAGCAGGGAGGGATCTTTATCCTGCCACACCTGCTGTGACACGGGGTGTCGGTCTATACCGTCTCATCCGAAGGACCATGAACATTCCAAGAGAAATTCGCTAAGATTTACTCGTTGCGTTTGGCGCGAAATTATAATAGAATAGTGACCCTTCTTTCATAATTCCAAGACAGATTAACTGTTGCAGAATTATATGTACATACAAGTGAAGTAAGAGTAGTTGTTCAAATAGCGTAATTGATAAGCGTATTGGATTTTTACGCTAGTGACCCGTTTCAATTACCAGTGTGTCCAAGATATGTTTAATCCATTTTCGGCTCGATTTTATGGGTTATTTTTCGGAATCGGACGGAAGACCTACTCGTTGCTCGCAACGAGATCGTTTCTAGTTATTATTATTATTATTTTCCTGACCATCTAATTTTGTGCACGCGATTTCTCGAAGACTACTGGATGGATTTTCATGAAATTTGCAGGAACAATGTGTTGGTATCTGAAGTTATTTTATCCGAGAGATTTTTTGGAAATTCCTTTCTGGTGCCAAGTTACAGACAATTTTCTGATTTTAAAATGACATTTTGTCCGTGGTTAATCTCAAGAACGGTAAAAGATATCACTGTGAAACTTTCAGGGATTTTAGATCGTGATAAGTACTTTCCAGGACGCGATCATTTGTACGTCGTCTCTACTTCCTGTCGTTACGGCAGGCGAATTTAAAAAGTCGAAGTTTCTAACTTTTTTGTTTTTCAATATTTTCAAATTATATTGGTATGGCTAATAGAAACATTTTAGATTAGGCTGAATATATAATTTGTTTTTAAATTGATAAATCCAAACTCGAGATATTAATAATCAAAAATTTGAAGCGGGACCAAAATGGCGGCGGTCTCTGTAAATTCCGACATTTTGCAATAGGGGTTTACAAAGGCAGCCGAGCGTTTGCTTGAACGAAAGTAACATAAGGAGCAATGAAATGTGAAGGAATACTTGGATTGTCACGACGTAGGTACGTTGCAATTCTGTGTCAAACTGCATTTATAATCTAAATCCTCATTACACGTCTTCTTTAACTGGTTTTAGTTGTTTCTCAAATTAGAAATGGAAAAGAATGAATGTGCAAATGAAGTACAATACCTACTATCTTTTATTTTGCATCACGGAAACACATAGCTTAAATCGTAGTTAGAAGTAATAGTTTTTCAAGAAACAATATATATAGTAAGTATGAAACGTGACCATTGTTTTCCCTGGTGCAAACTTGTGTCATATTAAATTAATAGAAAAGACAACTGTTATAATAAGAAATTTTTTTATAAGACAACTATTTTTAAGACTGTTTAATTGACTTTTTATATAAACCATTTTTTTTTCAATGCAAGTTATTGAACATAATGGAATCTTATTCCTTGACCCTCGTAGGACGATCGAGGCATTTTTTCGGTGAAACACACAACCTTTATCGTGAAAGTGTAGGTAATCGGAATAGTCAACTTTCGTGATTAACAGGAATTTTTTAAAAAAAAATGAACCATTCATAGCTGTTTCACTGCTTTAGTGTTATCTGCCTATATACGATATATTACATGTATGTGTTAAATATACTTTCCACTCCACGAAATTTATAAGAACGCTCTTTTGTTATTTGGTTTGGTTGAAGCTATCTCACCTATTTAATATAACATTCCAACTTGGGCAAGGGAAAGGCGCTAAGATTTACTCGTGGCGTTTGGCGCGAAATTATGAATAGTGACCCTCCTTTCATAATTACAAGACAGATTAACTGTTGCAGAATTACATGTACATACAAGTGAATTTAGACAAGTTGTTTAATTAAAGTAATCGATAAGCGTATTGGATTTTCACGCTAGTGACCAGTTTCAACTACCAATGTGTCCAACAAAATGTTTAATAGATTTTCAGCTCGATTTTAGGGTTATTTTTTGGATCGGACGGAAGACCTCTCGTTGCTCGCAACGAGATCGTTTCTAGTTATTCTTTTTTTTTCTTCTGCTTCCTAGACCGCAACTTTGAGGCCTCATATCTCACTCAATTCTCAACGGATTTCGCTCAAATTTTCAGAGGTTATAGACGTTTATAAATTCTATCAGAATGCTGACTAAAATTTCAAAAAGTCACTTCCGGTTTTGAGTTATTGCCCTTTAAACGAAAATTTATAGGCTTTCGTTTCCAGACAAAGGCTAAGAGACGGCTAAATCTGGAGCAGAAATTCTACTGATTTTGGATAATAGTAGGATTGAAGTTGTGCACATCGGTTTTTGTTTTTCGATTTCTCTATTCAAAATGGCGCCATATTGGGGTCAAAAATTAGAACGCTTAAAAGAAC
This sequence comes from Saccostrea cuccullata, assembly GCF_032062105.1. Classification (NCBI taxonomy): domain Eukaryota; kingdom Metazoa; phylum Mollusca; class Bivalvia; order Ostreida; family Ostreidae; genus Saccostrea; species Saccostrea cuccullata. The sequence goes on along the minus strand of NW_026928149.1, from coordinate 309,422 downwards.
CAAAATTTACTCATATTTTGCTTTTTATCTTCTAAACTAAAAATATTTTGTTAAAATATATAGAACATAATTTGTGCAGAATTAGAAGATCTTTCAAATGATATCTCGGAAATAGGGCTGACCCCTAAATCAAGGGGTCTAGAGGGGCCGAAAGTTTTTCCCAAATATCTCAAAAAGTATTGAGAATTTGTTATACATCAAAGAAGCAAAGTTGTTGAAAATTTTATGCTTAATTTAATGAAGTCGTCAAAATACGTCCAGCGTCGTCACTTCCGGCCAAACCGGAAGTAGTCGGAAAACGCGTATTTTTACCGTTTTTGACAAGTTTTTGGATAACGTATGTCTTTGGGAGCTTAAAAATTAATCGTCGTCACTTCCGATCAAACCGGAAGTAGCAAAAATGGCTTAATTTTGCATTAATTAACATAGCTTTAGAGGATTCAAAGCATTTTTGCGCATTATTTCTCATTTTAAAAAAAAATCAACGCTACTTCCGGTCAAACAGGACGGAAGATCTTCTCGTTGCTTTGCAACGAGCTTTGCTCTAGTTTATTCATGATTTTGTACGGATTAGCCTCAATAATTCCCCAATAAGCAGTTAAAATATTTTCTAATGCTTGACAGGGTCATTTAAATGATGCTATATTGAACACTCAAAGACCAGACGTTAATTTAAATACTTATTCTGAAAATTCTCATTAATTTGAATTATTAAAGTGACATAATTAATATAAATTGATATTATGGTTCGCAGTCGACTGTAAAGTTTCACGTTACGTCACGATCTAGTTTGACAGATGCGCCCGGCGTAAACAATACACGCCTCCTACATAAGATCTGTTTGATTGGTCAACTCATTTTTTAGGCAGAGTCAAGTATTACATCGAAAGTTCGGACGAACAACTCGGAATTTTTTTTTAATTTTAAATATTTGAACATTTTTTAATGCTTATCAAGAAATAAATCATCATATTACAGAAAAAAAGAACATCGCAATCTTTATGCGCTATCGGTTGGATATTAAAATAAACTATATGAGCAAATATTATATAAAAATAGAAACTCTTATGGTATATAATTTGATTTCTTTATAATTATCGCAAACTGAAATTCATTATGTTTTCATTGGTAGGAATTTTCTTATAAAAGTAAAAAGCGAAGAGCTCAATTTTTCTAGTAATGAACATAAATTGTATACATAATTTATTTAAAAATATTAATACAGAGAGTGTCTTCTTTGGACAATGAAAGTTTTGGATTTTAAAAACACAAGCTCGGTGTCATTATAAGCGCTAGCTGTCCCGGAAAAAAATTACTGTATGGTCTCTCTGAAATTCAAAATGAAAATAATAACTACACTGCTGATAATCCAATTTAATATTACGCTTTGTTGAAATATATTCCCAATTATCTTTATACCCAGTAGAATCGGGTCCTAAAATCAGACTGTTCAAAGAACAAAGAAGTCAGTCGCAGCTTATAGTCAGTGTACTTGTATCTGGGACTGTTTAACTTGTACCCACATCTCTATGATATGCAATGTATATACTATGTAGGGCATCGTCGAGAAGCGGAGATACAAATCTAATCTTTAATTAGATTGAGCTGCATCCTGTTTGTAATTCTTTATCACATAGATATCATGAAAAGAATAAAAAAAAACATATATGCATAGATCTCACTTTAATAATTGATAATGTACTCTGTATTTTTGAAAAACGACAAGGTATCAGCTGACGTTATCTCTTTAAAAGCCTCATAAACAGCAATTTTTAAATCGACATTCAATAATGTGATGTATCTATCTGCTTTCAAAATTTTCTTTATTTTACGAAACACTGCTTCCACTGGGTTCAAATCAGGGGAATATGTAGGCAAAAAGGAATATTCGACTCCCACTGTTGGCAAATAATTGCGAAGCTCCCTTTCTGCCCTGTTGTGATGTATTGCTGCGTTGTCGGCTATCAAAATATCCCCCGGGTGAAAGACAGGTTCCCCCTCGTCGGTAAAACTTTGTGTAGCCTCTGCAATAAATTGAACATATTCGTTACCATTAGATGGTCCATCAAATATTTTCACATATTTTACTCCACTTATTCCTACTATGGCATTTACAGTAACGTTTGCATGGCGATTGTATCGAGTTAATTCGATACATGGAAGACCCTTTGTAGAATGTCCATAATCATTTTGCCCATCTGAGAGTGTTATTCCCATTTCGTCCATAAATTTTAGTGTGTATGGATCATTTTGGTTAATGAGATTGATGAAATGTTGCGTGTAATTCAAATTTTGTGGAGTAAATCTGTTTTTGTTTATTTTTGATATCCGCTTATAGGTCATGTTTAAGTCATTTCGCAATGACCTAGAAATTGTACTTTTTTCAACAGTTCATCCCTAATCGATGAAAAAGGCATTGATGGTCTCACTTTTTTCAAGACATGAACGTACTCCACATCTTCTTCCGTTAATTTCCTTTTACTTCTTTCATTGGGTTTATTAACTGGGACTTTTACAACCCCTTTATTACAATAATGCATCCAAAATCTTTTAATTGTAACTGGGTTTAATTTAAATTCCTGTGCCGCTTTTGTACAAAGTCCTCTTGGTAAAGAGTATTCTCCGAGCCTTGCGCCATTTCTTTCCATGTAATCAATGACACTCCTTCGATAGTCAATTCCTGTAGGAAGTCCCTTGTCATAGACCCTCCCTGCGCTATTTCTTTTTTGATTCGACAACATGCCTTAAAAATCAATTAAAACAATTTGCAGTCGTTAGTATGTATTAGGGTATATAAAGACAGGAAGTATCGGTATCGAAACTTTTTTTTTTGTTGTTACTCTATATATAGCATCGTTTTTAAAAGTGAGGGGTGGGGCAGCCAGAAAAAAAAAATGCTTATCTGAAAAGAAAAATTGACATGCAAAAGATATAATTTTTTTTCACCAAAACTCGAAATCCATTTCTTGAAAGGGGGGGGGGGGTATTCGAATTGGGTAGACCAACTTTTTTAAAATAATAACTTCTTTTGGTATCTTTTTTTTATGCAACACGTGTACTACATTACCCTTATTTTACTTTACTGAAAGGGGGTGGGGGGTGGGGAGAGCTTTTCAATGAACATTTCAATAGTTAAAGTTATGTTTGAAAAAAGTAGGAAGGCCATCCCTCCCTGTTTCATGCGTGCCTGGTTACTACATTCCTACGGAGTTTATTCAATAATAGATTTGCTATTGTAAAGTGGAGGGGTACAAAAAAAAAACTGCACACAGGTACACAAATATACATGTATGTCCTCGCCCCACCCACATCCCTCGACTTCTCATTAATAATCTACACAGTACTTATATTGATCATCGCATAAAAATCACAGCAAGGCCTATCTTTAAATCCCTGATGTTCAAACTATATGATGCTACACTCAAAGTAAGTATGCGTGGACGAGGCACAAAACACAGTTTAAGGCAGTCTTGTTCACCCCCTCCCCCCATCTAAAAGAGAGGCAATAGCCCCCGGTGAGGCCCCCGCCCCTACGTTACTAATTCTTGAACTTCAAATAAACAGGGTTTAGGTTTTAATTAGGTATATTTCTCCCTTACCTATAGATTCTCAGCAAATTGTACAAAAGGTTGAAGGTCAAGTTTTATTTTTGTACATAATTTGGAATTTTTTTTATGCAGGGGGTACCTATGATTCTCTGCAAATTGCGCAAAAGGTTGAAGGTCATGTTTTATTTTTATACATAATATGGATTTTTTTTATGTAGCGGGAACTATCTCGTTGTTTGATTGGTCAATCAAATTTTGCACGAGATCTTTACATTAAGTCATTAGACTTTAGTTGTCAAAAATGGCGCTATCAAAAGAAGTTCAAAACGCAGCTGATGAGATTGATTTGAAGATTCACTATATGTTCTACAATGAAAGTCGAGTCTCGCCTATTTCAATAGTATTTACTGAGCTGATGTCTCTTGGATACATCGGACTGGAAGCAGTCATACAGTCCCAGATAAAATACATCAGCCGAATGCCGATGCTAAGAATGTCATACAAGGACAAAGAGGGAGATTATGTGGATCTTTCTCCAGCTAATTTCTCAAAATTCCTCAGGACCGTGCGCACATCAGGTTCAGACGAAATCCCTGTCGTTAATATTAAAGTATCCGAAGGAACGTCGCCGGGACATTTCCAGTCGTTAAATAATCCTCGATCCGGAGAAACGGTAGCTCGAAAGGAGTTGAATTTCCAGACACCCACATTTACTAAAAGCACCTATAATCAGAGTGATGAATTTCTCGATTTTTACACCTACCAATCGCCAATCGAACAGTCCATAAAAGATCTTAACAATTACATAGAAGAATTGGAGACAGAAGTAGAAAGTGCAAAGGATTACGCATTGAGTATGCAAGAAAAATACTGTACAGCCCCCCAAAATATCGGAAACTTTACCGGTAAGCAATGCGGAAATTGCCATCTGCGACTTGCAATTGACCACAATGCAAGACAGTGCACTATTGAAAAATGTGTGACAAGTCAGCAATGCGGTGATGTAAGTAAACATCCGGAAGAGAAATCAATTGTTGAAAGTTCAAATGAGCACCTCAAACGACTTGAGAAAAATTTGAGAGATAAAAAGTTAGAGCAGGAGACAAAAGTGAAGGCAACTGACTCTGTTAAAAACTCTTTCAGTCAGAAAATTAGGGGATATCTAATTAACAGCGACAAAGGAAAATATTTACTAAAAACTGCAAACGGGCAATACGTACCAAGATCCGGCATTGTCAACATTGATACGGCAAAACTTGAGAAACATTTTCACGGAAAGGTGCCAGATAACTTGGAGCAAATATCGCACACGTTTCCTACAATAATAAAAAATTTTGACGGCGGACGTTTCAGACCTCGGAATATTAACATAGAAAATCCAGCTCGGCCAATTCTGGAGGCGAACTCCGTGCGGTTTCCTGCGGCATTAGGAAGGCCCCCAAGTCCAAACGACCATGTCCCTGGGGTGAGTTAATGTTTTAATTACATAATTTTAATCATGTCACTTTAATGTTAAGAAAAAAAATCCCGATCTTTTATATTTACCACTTTATAATTTCTAGTTTTTTTTTATATTGCAGATGAATCCGTGCCACCTAAGAAAAGGCGTTCAATGTACATTGAAAACGTGTAATTAAATGGTTATGTCCAACTTTTTTCTTGTTTATCATTGTCTGTCACGAAAAACCAATCAGGGATAAGGAGAAACTACCAATCATTTAGCTTGCGTCTAGGAGGCGGGTACTATTTACCTTGAGCGAGCTGTCAAATTAGATCGTGACGTAACGTGAAACTTTACAGTCGACTGCGAACAATAATAAAAGATGTGTTAGCTATAAAATTTTAAGAAGTTAATTAACTTATATTGGTGAATATTGGCACTGGTACAAATGTATTCACAAGCTCGTGCATTCCGAGAGCCAAATCGTGCCAATATCCACGAATATATAAGTTAAATAACCTTATAATAAATATTATTGTTTACAGATCATTCAGAAACGCCTGGATGGTGGCCTTGATTTTTATCGGACATGGATAGAGTATAAAAATGGATTTGGGAATGCCTCTAAAAATTATTGGATAGGTATGTTTTTATGCAGAGATAATTCATTTGTATTGTATCTATTAACTAATAAGGATTTGTTATATATCCTTTGCATAAATTGTCTGTTGATTTCACACTCATCAATTTGAATTTTTAACTACACCTTTTTATTATTTGTATTCTTATATTTAAGTGTTTGATTTGCATTATAACAATACGCAGTACAGTTAAGGCGCGCAATGGAAATATCGGCTAAATTTTGTATTTTAAAAATGAATTCGTTATCGGGATGGCGATTATTTTTAGTACATTATTTATATCGGATAATTGTAACTATGATTAATAACTACATATCAAGGACAATTATATTTTATATTTAGAATAGTCACGTGACGCGGCAGTCACGCGATTCTAGCACATTGACTTGAAGTATTGATGTTACATATAAATATCACTAGTGCAAGGGCATAACCAAGTTAAATTTCCAAGTTTAGTATATAAATATTTTCAAAAAGCATTGTAGTTCCTAAAAAGTGCTGCGATCCTGTTTAAATTCTGCAATTTCATTGATAAAATTATACTTGTATGACCGAGTGCTCTATTTTTTGCTGGTCAGCGGCATGAAATATTGATATAATAAACTTGTTTTTACGATTTCATCAGGATCGCAGCACTTTTCAGATACCTTATTAGTTCTATAGTTGAAATGTAAAAGCTTACTTTGATCCATAGAGTGTATGCCCTTGCACTAGATCGATTTATAAAGACCCCCCACATTACCCTCCGATGTACTTGCATACAAATATACGGCAGTGTCAATTAAATACGTAATGTACAGAAAATATATTAATAAAATAGCGAAGAAGACATTAAATTCAAGTTATTGTCCCATAGAATATCTGTAAATAATATTTTATTTAATTAGAGAATACATATTTTGTTGAGAAAATATTACTTGATCTGTCTCTCACTGCATACAAATTACGTCACCTTGTAAGAAATGACGTCATATTGACAAGTGTATTGCGATCAGTGACTTGTTTATAACTTCTTATGTAGGATTTAACTAACGACAAAACAACACGCTGTAGTAAGTTTTTATGTAGTTTGATGATTTCTTACTGGTTAAATTAGCAAATAAACTCATTTTGTGGTATTTTAAAGAAATGTTGTATGACGTATATTGTGTATGATGTCATAGTCAAGTTTTCCCGTACAAATTAGGCTCCGCCTCCTTTTTGTAACCTTAACTGTGCTGCGTAGGAAACGATGTGATTCATGCTTTAACTAAAAATGGGAACCAGACACTACGGATTGAGCTTCAGCGTTTTAATAGAGAGAAGTCTTTTGCTCAATATTCCACGTTTTCCCTCGGAAGTGAGGACACTTTCTTTAAACTAAATGTGTCCGGATATTCCGGAACAGCGGGTAACTAAATACATATTTTCTTTTTTTTTTTTTGAAATGCATCGGTTAAATTTTAGTTTTACTTTGGATTGGACATATTAAGCCCATATTAGAAACATTTATTTAAAAAAAAAAAACCTGTACCGGCCAAGTGGAAGAGTGCTTGCTTTGTAGTCGGTAGGTACCGGGTACGATTCTCGTCTCCGACTACATGTCAAACCTAACAAGTAATCATAGTTCGTGTCTGTTCCTTTGCCAAGTACCCGGTACTGAAACATACTATTTCTTTTAGTGATATCCGGCTTTAGACAAAAAGTACTTTGAAATTGATATTCATAAGAATTTAAAATAATATTACAAAGAATTTTGATGGATATGGGAATGAGTATTCATGTATGAATATATTTCTCTTTTTGGCAATGCAACTTATTCCTCAGATCAAAAAATGAAGATTAATACTTGCCATCTGTCATGTTATCCTGTTACAGGTGACAGTTTGGGCAACTATCACAATAAAAAGAGATTTTCTACTAAAGACAACGAAGCTGCCTATAATGGGAGACGCTGTGCAACAGAACGCCATGGTGCTTGGTGGTACTATTGGTGTAGTCTTTCAAATCTTAACGCGAAATATAGAGTCTCTGCAGATGACAGAGGACCAGAATACATGGTATGGAATTCCTGGACAGGAGGCGAACCACTTAAAGAGTCAATTATGATGATCAGAGAAACTCAATAATTCATATATCGTCTTTCTCACACAGTAATAACTTACCGCTGAACATATCTTATTTATAACAAGAATATTTCAAAAAATTGTATAATGTGTATCGCGTTGAAATATTTGTCTTGTCTTGTAAATTATTAGCAGTACTGGATTTCGTTTGAAATTCAATATTCACAATGTGTTAGCTGTCTTGCAGAACTTTTATTTTGCTTGGTAGAACATGACGAAGGAAGCTTAACCCAATGACTTTGATATTTTACTTACAGAAAATAAAAAAATAAGAGTTAATGCATTCTTTTACATACCACAATGGTACCCACTGTTACAATTGAAAAACTTTAAAAGTTGTGTAGGTTAAAGACAAAGAAAGTTGTCCAATATTATAAATAATTCGTAATGTTTTACTTCGGCACTCCAAGGGAAAATTAAATAATATGTTAAAGAACGCTTCTTCACGTCAAAGCTTGGCCTCACTTTGGAGTACTTTGTTTAACAATTTCAACCCTTCTCAATTTTTTTATCCTTAAATTAATCATCTAAAAATTAAACTTTATTTTGGCACAAGTCGCAAGTTCGATTTGTTTTATCATCTGCATTTATTACATGTACCTGAAATATGCATAAAAGGAAAGTATTCATCTCATTTACCGTCAAAAGACGATACGGATTTATAGGCAGTTTCATAAACGTTTGGATTTATAAAGTGAGGGAATCGGTGTAAACAAATTTAATTATTAAATTTATAAGGAATGCATTAAATGTATAAATTCCTTCTCTCAGTCTGGAAAATTAACACAATGCATTTCGTAATACATGCCACTTCTGTTTCTTCACCAACAACAAATTAAGATATGAATACTTTTTTTAAAAATTGGATGGCATAAATGATAAAACTCTCTGCAAAACCTTCTTTTACTCCTTCATGTCTTCTGCAAAAAATAAAATCTGATTTAAAATCTAACTTAAAATGATTGCAAGTTGTATTCAGTGTTAGCACAATAAAAACTACTGCATGTATATCATTTAACATTTATGCAGTGTTCAATATGAGCACATTTTGAAAAGTTTACACAGCGCAATTTTAAGGAAGCCTGTTTTATAAAACAATTTATTGTATTTTTAGCTCACCTGAGCCGAAGGCATTAATTATCCATTGGAATAAATACATCAGAATTTTTTTAAACTCTCCTTTAAGAACCACAAAGCCATGATTGGCCATATCTTTACGTAAGCACCCTCACGTGGTGTTGATGCAAGTTTGTCCAAGTCATGAACGGGCGGAAGGGATTGAGTAGGGTGGGCCACAATTGGGGATCCAAGTTTTGCCCATATCAAGGAAATTTTTTTTCCCCAAGAACAGAAAGGCCATATTTAATCATGTTGATATGGAGACATTCTAAGGTAGTACAAAGTCATATTGTTCAAGCTTGAGGGCTCCCAGTTGTAGGGCTGGGCAACTATTTGGGGGAGGGGTCAAATAAATAAATAGGAAAAAATCATCTGCTCAAAAACAGCAAAGTCATTTCTTGCATGGAAGGATCGTCAGGTAGTTGGTAGTTTAAAATTCCAGCCCCCCATGTGAACTTCTCAATTTTCAATACTGAAGTGATTTCTGCTTTATTTCCTAGCCAATGTGCTAGGTAGAGCGATATGGCCCACGGGCCTCCTTTTTTGTTATTTTCACAATCTACGTCAATCAATTACGGTACGGTAAATATTATTGTTTAAATGGGGTAGGGGTGGTGTAAATTACCTTGACATTTTCTTTCTTAAAAAATATTTCTTTTTTAAATCAATGGAAAACAAGATGTGTTTGTGAAATACTGTTTCCCCTATATATCAGTTGATGGCAAAGGTTAATTTTTCTCAAATGAAAGACAAACTAAAAGGTCAATAGATCAATAATGTTATTACCCAAAGAAATGACTAGTGTCAATTGATATCCCTGATAAATATAAAAGTCAAACACTAATCATTCAAAAATTCTTTTTAATTGTCATGTTTCTAAAAGTGTTTCAAACTCCAAGATCAAAGTATAAAAATTGATGGGACCCAACAGAATCAAGGAATGGCACAGACGCAACAAATGAAGAAAGAAATAGCATTGAACTTGAAACTTTGTAACAGCATTACACTACACCAGTAAGTGCTTAGCGCTGCACTTAGCACTTAAAAATGACCACTGGTCTAGTACTTTTCTTAACAAGACTTTTTGCATTGAGACTAAAACAGTCGGAGTGGTAGCATTTGGAAAATATTTAAGAGAAATGTTTATTTTTAGCAATACATGTAATGGAACACCGTTCATCAAAATCAAAAACCGATATATAAAATAATGTGTCTCCTGTAGTCTACAGTGAGGTGCCAAAATTGATGCAACTTTTCCCTGACGTCATTGTTTCAAAACAAACTTTCTTGCATTTTCAAACCATCATAATTCAAAAACTATAAAAGGTACTTACTTGAAATTTTCAGTATTTAGTGATGTGACCTTTAGCAGTAATTACAGCATGTAATCTTCTTGGAATTGTGCGGTATAAGTTTCTAATATAAGGGACAGTTAGAGAGGACCAAATGTTCCTAACTTCAGAGATCAAATCATCTTTGGGTTTAATTGCTGCCAGTGATTTTCTCAGTCGAATTTTTAAAATTACCCAGACATTTTCAATGATGTTGAGGTCCGGTGACTGTGATGGCCAGTCAAGACAATCTAAATCATTCTCACGCTTCCAAGCTGTTGTCATTTGTGAGGCATGGCAGGGGGCATTGTCATCCTGGAATAAAAATGACGAATTTCCAAAATGTTTCGCAATGACTGGCCATAAATGTTCATCAAGGGTCTCAATATACTTCTCAGAGTTCATATTTCAAGACTGGCCATATATGTTCATCAAGGGTCTCAATATACTTCTCAGAGTTCATATTTCCAGTTACTGGAACCAATGTCCCCACTCCTGAATATGTCACACATCCCCAAAACATAGCGCTCAACTTTACATTGCAGCCATGTTGACCAACACACTCTGGACGATACGCTTCATCCTAGGTTCTCCACACATACAGACGATTTTCATTTAATATCACTACCTGAGTTTCATCTGAAAAATCACTTTTCTCCAATAGTCATCAACTTTGTGATTTTTTATATGTTTACACCATTGAACACGACGTATTCGATTCACTTCTGACACAGTGAGGGTCTTTCTTACTTTGTGTCTATGAATTCCATGAGAATGGAGTTTCCTCTGAACAGTCCTAACAGACACCTTGTCAGTAGCATGTTGGTTGAAATTATCCACAATTTCATTCAAAGTTTGTCTTCTATTCTTCTTCACAGTCCGAATCAAAATTCTGTCACCCCTCTCATCAATCAGACTCTTCCTACCTCTATTGGAGCTCTTTTCCATACCTTCCCCATTAATATATTTCTTCACAAGTCTAGAAATTGTAGATTTATTCACAGAAAATATTTCTGCCAAATCACTTTGTTTTTCGCCTCGTAGGTACAAATCAAAAGCCAATTTTCTTTGCGACATTTCTTGTCGTCTGCCCTCCATTGTTTACAGTGAAAACACTAGAGAATTAAAACAGGGGAAGCAACTGAAATTGGCTGGAAGGGGAAATCATACCCCATATAATTTGTATCAACTCATTTTTTTTTTAAAAAAGTGTCTTGTTTTTGAATTATATATCAAAATGCACAGAGAATAAAACAAACATAAAAAAACTTCGGGAAAAAATTGCATCAATTTTGGCACGTCACTGTACTAGGAGGAGTACATGTAGCATTTTTAAATATTTCAGAGAGATTTCTAATTTAAGAAGCCATGGCAAAACTGTTCCTTGAAATCTAAAACAAAAAAGAATAATGTTTCATATGGTAGTCTACTTGTTTGCCAAGTGTTTTTGAAATCAAATCAAAACTGTAGGAGGAGTAGTATTTTGAAAGTATTTCCCAGAAAGTTCTATTTTAGTAACCATGACAACACCAATCATTAAAATAAAAAAAAAACAATAAATAAAATGTGTCATAGTGTAGTCTTCTTGTGTGCCGAGTTGAAATTAAATCAAAACTGTAGAAGGAAGTGGCGTTTTAAATGAAGTTCATAGAAATGTTTATCTTTTGTAATCATGGCAACATCGTTCATGGAAATCATAAACCAATTCAATAGTGCATTTAATGCATATTAGTATAATCTACTTGTTAGCCAAGTTAGATTAAAATCAGATGAAAACTGTAGGTGGAGTAGCATTTTGAAAAACATGTTTACAGACAGATTGACAACTAGACTGACAGATGGACGGACGACGGACACCTTACTATCGCATAAGCTCTTCTTGTCTCTGACCAGTATAGCTAAAAATATTGGAGCTTTTCTACCCCAAATTTGATTTAAATGATTGAATGCATAAGACATTCCTTTTCAAATATGGTTTCAGCTTTAGTGAGAATTGCCCCATCAAAATGCGTCATATATCTTAAGGCATCCCAATGAACAGGTCTAGGTGGCCCCTGTATTTGGAGTATTTGGAGGAGAGATTTATCTTGAAGCAGAGGATAGAGGTGTTGCCACCTACTGGATTTTCCAATAGAAAGAGCAGTTAACTCTAAATCAAACAAATAAAAGTAACTTAAGCATTTATTAGCCATACGCTGATTTTTTACCCAAAGTAAATAAAAGGAAAAATTTCATATGACCATGGATAAATCTAGATATTTAACCAATATAGGACTAGTTTTATTATTGCTGCCAATTAATTACTCATATTTAAACTAAGTTTTAAGAAAGTACAAATTAACAAATATACTGCCTGCACATTTGTTTTCGGCACAATATGACCTACATTTTTTTTTTTACATCTTTAAACATGACCCTCATCGTTTCATATTAACAGCCATTAAGATTGTACTTTATTGAACTTTTCATTTGTCCTGTACCAATATCCTAAAAGATAATTTCTGTTCTTTTTAAACAGATAATTTAAGCTCTTTTTATTTCAGTTTACAGTTACACAGTTTATTTCCGTTACAAATTACTGGAAAAAATTAGATGGATTCAGTTTTTTTTATTGTGTGACTCTTGTAAAGTTTTTGTTCAAAATTTTTCATTGTTATACATACCCTAGAAACCTTAAGGGTTTTAGATACCTTAGACGTAAAGTTGAACTTTATTAGAGGATATAGAATTCGAAATCTTAAAAAGCACATACTTTTTCAATAAATTATACATACAACCATGACTGTTGCAATTACATTTTCCTCGCCTTTAACATAAAAATGATTTCAAATGATTTTTTAGTTTTTTAAAGGTTTAGAGAAGTACTTGTTTTGGTAAAGGTAATGGTAAAACGAGTGCGTTTCTACAGAAAGTCACGGAAAAATAATTTAGAATAAGCCTATATATTCTTTTGCTAGAGGGTGTTCCGTTATAAGCCTCCCTTCTTATATAATATATAAAGATAGAATATATTTTTTAAAAATATCGATCCTTAGTAAAATTTGAAATAAAAAATACGCATTATCATTAACATTAGCTTTTGATGTTTTTCAAAATGCCCTACTTATTATCTTCCCACATCAAGCTCGAGAAATACGAGTTAAGGATACAATCCACGAAGTTTTCTTATCTCCTAAAAGATAATTCTTTCAGTGGAATTAAAGTCTAAATTGCACGTATCATTACCTCAACCCTCACCCCATTCCACCCCTTTAGGTAGGGTTGGGCAACAATATGGGATCTAATTTTCATATTGATATCAATAGGAAAATATTAAAAATTCTTCTTCTCAAGAATAAATGGGACAGAATAGCTGAAATATACATGTATATGGAAGCATTATGGATTAGTTTAGATTTTAAATTGTTCAAATCATGACCCCCGGTTAGAATTAGGCGTAAGAATCCTGGGATAGTGTAAATGTTAAATTTTTCATAACCTTCATGATGAAGGGTGGATAAACAGTACGTAGTACAAGGTTGGCGGATTTTGGTGAGGAACAGCAGGGCCAAAGCTAATCAGATAAGCGTTGTGGCCCATTGGCTATTTCTTTAAAAAATAAAACAAAGACATTAGGTAAACCTTCCTTTTTGGTATTACAAAAGACTTTATGCAGAAAAACCTAAAATGTTTTGCTTACAGCATACATTTTAAAAGCTTGGAAAAAAAGTTAAATGCACCATTTTAAATTTATGTATTCTAAAACAAACAAGAGGCCCAGGGACCACATCGCTCACCTGAGTACTGTGGTTAGAGAAAAAAAAAAACAAAAATCAGTTTAGTATTAAAAAGCTTAAATGCACGAGTGGTCCAAAGGTACCCCTTAAAGGCAGAAGGGGTAAGGTGAGGGAGTACGATATGAACAAATTCGAATCTACTCTATCTGAAGATGCTTTCAAATACCAACTATGGCCTTGCTGTTCTTGTGATAATGATTTTTCCTATATATACTCCTATGTTAAACTTTGATCGTATATTGTGCACGTGGCTTCACCCAAACTAGAGGGCCATGATTTTGAACAAACTTGAATCTACAATACCTGTGGATGCTTTCACATATGTATGAACAAACATGGCTTCAGTGTTCTTGAGAAGAAGATTTTTAAAGATTGTCCCTATATACTCCAATGATAAATTTCCATTGTCAATTAAAGATTTTTACATATCTATTCGTATGTAAAACTTCGATCGCCCATTGTGGCCCCACCTTATCCCCGGGATACATAATTCGAACAAATTTCAATCTACGCTTCTTGAGGATTCTTCCAAATAAATATGACTTACCATGACTTTGCTGTTCTTGAGAAGAAGATTACTATAAAGATTGTACCTAAACATCTTATGTTAAACTTTGATCGTCCATTGTGGCCCCACCATACCCCTGGGGGTCATGCTTTGAGAAAACCTGAATCTTCTCTACCTGAGGATACTTCCATATCAATATCATCAACCATCGCTTCGCAGTTCTTGAGAAGAAAATATTTAATAATTTTGCATCTATTTTCCTTTGTAAAACTTTGATCAGCCATTGTGGCCCCGCCCTACCCCTGGGGTCATGATTCGAACAAGCGTGATTGTGCACTACCTGAGGATGCTTCCACATGAGTATCATCTTTCCAGAACCAGTGGTTCTTGAGAAGAGGATTTTTGAAAGATGTCATAAATTTTTGACTAATTCATAATTATCTCCCCCTGAAAGAGGACGTGGCCCTGTATTTGAACATGATTGAATCTCCTTAACCCAGAGATACTTTGTGGCAAGTTTGGTTGAAACTGGTCCTGTGGTTCTTGAAAAAAAGATGAAAATGTGAAAAGTTTACGACTACGACGACAACAACGACAAGGACATCAACGACAGGCAAGGGACAAATTTTGAGAAGAAAAGCTCACTTGAGTCTTTGGCTCAGGTAAGTTTAAAAACTATACTCAATAATTGGCATTTTCTGTCAGCAAGGAAAAATTAAGTTGTATTTTATGTTCGTTGCTTTCAGGTGACTGTAAATATGTACATTTTTGTGATTAATCTATAAGCAAAAATTAGTACTTTTACAAAATTTAGTAAAAAGAATCTTTTAATATATCTACATTTATAACATATTTTTTACCATTATTTTCATGCCCATTTACGATGATCGCTTCAATTTTCTTTTGAACATCGGGTTTCATGTCATTTTAAGTTCTAGAACTCCCCATCAAGAAAGAGATCGGATATTAACAGAAAGATTTACGTTTTTTTGTATTTAAATCAGCATTCAAATTTTAAAATTTTTTAATACCACTTTAATAATTTTTTGACTTGATAATTCATTAATGGCATTTTATGAAATGATGAAAATCTTGCTTTGTGTCAGTTGCAATTTAAAGTTAGACCTTTCAACTTCCGCTAGGGTTCGCTGTTATGAACGATAACTCGTTGCTGAAACTTGTTTAGAGCAGGTCCGAGGTATCCAATTGTTTATACACAAGACAGTTTTAGCATTTCCAATATGTTTCTTTGCTGTCAATAGAATCCAGTGGTTTTAAAATTTAGCACTAATGTTAAACTTATTTACTATATAGTTGCAGACACCGTTTGATTGGATAAAAAGTGAAATCCACCGTCCTTCTTAGTTCTAGCCTTATTAAATGTTTATACCCAGTCGTTTTTCTTCGTGCTAGGTAACACAGATGAGATAATTAATATTTTTATAATGATGTTTTCTTCAGAAGACTGTCAGCTATTTTCGTATCCCCGTCGACCTTTCTTCCGTCATTCGTGACTACATTAATGCAAGGGAATAATAAGCTGAACACTTCAAAACATAATATTTGTACAGATCGAGAGCTTACCTTCTATTAACTTGGAAAATACTGCTAGTCTTGCAAGGTACAAAGCGTTGCAAGGCATGCGTGGTTTGAAGAAAATCTCGGGTTAAATATTTTAAACTCAAAATATCGGGTGAAGTTTTGAGTGAATGTGTGGAAAAATTATGTTATCAAACGGACAGTGGGATTCTAGCATAACTTATCAGACATTCTTTTATATTTATGCAATAGTTAAAAAAGTTTCATTTTCATCAGCGGCTTTGATAAATTATGAAGCTTAATTTATTTCAAAAAGTCTAAATTTTCCGAGAATTGATTTGATAAGAAAAAGTTGACACTTTGCCAGAATGGAATAAATGTATCAGGTCCAAGATAAAATCGCGTATTAAAAGATTGGGGGCACTATGAAAACAAACTACTTTTTTTTCAATTATCGAAAAGTGAAAAAATAGATAGGTTACATGATTACTACGCACTAGTCCCTACTGACAAATCAGGTAACAACATTGTCTTTTTTGTAAGGCCCATTATATAAATATTATTTTAGAAGAGCTAGTATATAATTCTACAAGTGGTAATCAAAATTATACTCATAGTTTTCTTTCTAAGGAAGAATTCTTCAAAATAATATGCCAGTTTTTAATATTTTTCTAATTTCTCAAGGAACCGAGATGATTTTGAACTACCATATATATATATATTGGATTCCAAAAGATTATAAGAATCCTTACAAAGAAAGACACATAGTGGGCTCAAGTAAGTGTTCAATCAAGTCTCTTTCCTCACTAAGATATTAGCAGAAGTGAAGGAGAAACGTCAAGACTACTGCGCAACAATATCTTCAACAAGTGGTATAAATCAGATGTGGAAACAAGAAACCTTCGGACAATTTGAGATCACAAAATTTCCCCACGACAAATTAAAGATCAGGCTTCTCGATATCATTGACAGTTGCTTTTCAATAAAAAAAGGAACTCGTAAATTAACTAACCTTGTCACAATGTATTGGTCATTTGCAAAATTATTGTGTTAAAAACATTTTGATTGAACACAAAAGTAATCTGAAATCGTAATAATAAATGCTTGAGTTTCTGATTGACAATATCTGTTTTGTTTTTGGAGACTAGATATTCCAATAATTTATTGAAATTCACGTGGGTACCAATTGCGCCCCGTTATTAACAGAAATATTTTTGTATTCATATGAAGCCGAATTTGTGCAAATCCTATGCGTCCCAAGATGAAAACACTTGCTGTGGCCTTCAACTCGACATTTAGTTATACTGACGACGTACTGTCAATTAACAATTGTAATATTCATTCTTATGTCGATACGATATATCCTAGTGAGCTTATGATAAAAGTTACCACAGAGGCTGACACATCTGTTTCTTATTTGGATAAATTTTTTGAAAAGACATTAAAGGTAAACTTACAACCAAACCCTATGATAAACGTGATGACTCTAACTTTTCTATTGTCAACGTCACCTACTTATGCAACAATATACCTTCATCACCTGCATACAGAGTTAATGTATCTGAGTTGATTTGATATGAAAGAGCATGCTCTACGTATGAACAGTTTTTAAAACGAGGTAAATTATTGACAAACAAGTTGATAAAACAAGAATATCAGCAGTCTCATTTAGAGTCATCATTTTGTAAGTTCTATGGTCGATACAATGACCTTCTCAGCAAATACAACCATACAAACAATACAATAATTGATGAGTCAATGACTGACTGATGTTTTTCATACTAATTGTTTATCCATTATTTATACATTGAATTAACAACGGATTTTTCTGACATTTCCCGATCATTACAAGAAGCACACAGCAGATTTGACCAGTCAGTAGTGGATGCTCACTCCTCCATGGCACCTGATCCCACCTCTTATGTTTAAGAGGTCCGTGTTTTGTATTTTGTATTCTTGATCTTGAATTCTGTTCGTTATCTCCATATCATTCATTGGATGTTTCCTTAACATACCTGCGAATACGAAAAATGCCTGAATACACGAAAAGTGAGTAACATTGGCAAGTATTTTAAAATAATTGGTTAAATCAAAAATGTATTTTTATAATTCTTTAATTTAAAGTAATACACACTTTACGAACGCCAAATTTTGTGTGAAACAAAATGATTGAATGACTTGAAACACATGAAATTTAATGAAAAAATACTTTCCACAAAATTTTACTATATAAACCTTTGTAATAACAAAACATTTAAGCAATATCTGGCAATTAAGAATTCAGTCTTTTCATGAATATTGATGAAGGAAGTGTGTAAACAGTAGGCCTATATAAAGACACTGATGTCCATGGGAAATCTTAAATAACGAGATATGTTGCATTTTGACAACGATTGTAAATAAAAGGTTAATATGCGTCATATTAGAGTAGTTGGTTGCCATCCACGTCAAAAGTGAGTTGAATCTCAAAAGGCCTACCTTGTTTTGTTGACGCCATGTTTGTTTATCAGTTTAAAAGTAGTAACAGTGTCATGTGGTGGATTTATTTAAAAATAGCCATTTGTCTCCTAGCAGGACTATAAATAATTATAATTCGGTAACTTTATGAAGCGTTTCATTTTAATGGTTTAATTTCCAGTATAATGCTAATTTTTATTGGTAAACATTTAATGCATAAATTTCCACTCGTATTTAAACTTGCGCAAGCTATTATAGCGTGTATACTTTAAACAATTATTTGCATTATATTTTTTGAAAAGTATTCACCCAAAGATATTTTTAAAATGATGCATGCATAAAATGATAAAGATTTATAAATAACAATTTTCGCAAAACCTTTGACTTTAAAAGCTGTGGAAATGCCTTAATATATAAGCTTTACTAGTACTGATGTTAAAAACCCATTTGGCAAGAAGTTAGACTTGTGCATATGGAATGCATATTTCTTAATTGAAATTAGTCACACATACTATGAAAACACTGCAATTGATACATGTATATATATTTGAGCATTCATGTTGCTTTTTGACACATATTGCCAACAAAAATAGAACATTTTATGGCAGCTTCTTTTTTTTTTTTTTTTTCAAAAATTACAATTATAACAGCGCGATATGTGACCTTTACGGATTAAATAGGCAGTTGTCATTCTTACTCAATAGAAACCAAATTCCAAACAGAAGTATGACGAAAATAACTGCAATTGCAATGAGCTGTATTATTGCAATTCTGCTATATCTGTCATTCAACTTATTTAATTCCTCTCTCTGCAGAAAGGGTTCACACATCTGAAATAAAATAACGATAATTGATAAAACGAACAATTTTGAAAGTATTAGGAGAAGAATATGGAGATAACGAACAGTATTCAATCTCAAAGTCCATTAAACAATATACAAAATAAGAGCAGAGCAAACACGGACCTCCGAAACATCAGAGGTGGGACCAGGCGCCATGGAGGAGTGAGCATCCCCTGCCGACCGGTCCCACCCGCCGTGTGCTCGTTGTCATGATCAGGAAATAACGGAAAAATCCGTCGTCAATTCAGTGTATAAATAATGGACTAACAATTGGTATGAAAAACTTCAGTCAGCATTTGACTCAATGATAAATTGTACTTGCTGACAAGGTCATTGTATCGACCATAGAACTTACGAAATGATGATTTTAAACGAGACTGTTGATATTCTTGTTTCATCAACTTGCTTGTCAATAATTTACCTCGTTTAAGAAATTGTCCATACGTAGAACATAGGAAGGCATAGAATATTCGTGTATTTGACTATCGATCGGTCACATCTAATTTCACTATTGCCATTTTTTTTCTATCGACTATATCTCAAAAATGTGCTTTTAATTATTCATTAATATTTCAAGTAAATAATATACCATTATGGACTCTTTTGGTGTTGAATATGGTTTGTTATTCACCAGAAAAATATTCATATTGACCGAGGACAGGCGACACCAAAAGAGTCCATAATTGTTTTATTATGTAGTCGGGATTTGAATAGATAAGACATTGAAGGCTGTATAACGACAACATTTTCATTTGCGATCTTCCATTGTTGAAAATAAAAAAACCTCCAGATTACTGTTTGTAACTTCCGTGTTTTCCTTTCCGAGTTTCGCTATGTTCAAGACGTCCAGATGTTAAAAAATAAATCCTAAAATAGGTTTGAATAATTGTTTTCCTGCTCAGATACGCAGCTCGCTGTGGCCGTTGCAACCATTGTTTACTGGTGTGTTATACCGATTACAAACAGTAGCACCTCGGGAAATTATGGATATGGCAATACATGTAATATGTCGAAGTATTTAGGAATTGTATCTAGAGAAAAATAAATGGCAAATACATGTATCTGAGCAGAATCACATAAACAAAAATTACATATCCAAGCATCGAATAGTTTGTTAAATGTGTAATTTTGTTGGTAAATAAAACTTACATTTTCCAAAAATGTCAAAATCTCATCTTTTGTTGTTCCCGACCATTCTTTTCTTCTATTAAAATTCACACATTCCAATATTCTTCCCTTATCAATACAAAGCCTATCGCAAAACTTATCTATTAAATCTTTCATCGCTTTTTCATCTAAATTGCATTTATCCTTTTTCGTAAAGACAACAAAAATTGGTATTTCTGAAAAGAAATATATTTTTATATGTTTTTGCTCAAGTATGTCAAAACTCATTAAATATTTTTTTTATAAGAGCTGGGTGAATGATATTTTAGAGTGGAAAGGCGTTAATTTTTTGTCCGTTATGCCCTGATTTCAGAAATTCGTAATACATTTTTAAAGATACGATGGTTGTTAGAAAAGTACGCGGGCACATTGAAGTACATTGAATTTCTACATTTCGTTTATTGGTATGTAAAATTCAGGTCCCTTTACTAAAATCTTGAAAAAATTACTACGATATTTTACTATGAGGTCATGGGATTCACGTGCACGGAGCAATCACTTGACGTAAGAATTCCAGAATTCAACCTGTTAAGCTTTGTCACTTTTCTATAAATCCTTCATTTCTTAAGATTTTTCTTATCTTTTCTCTAGTTTAAAATTGAATATCTATATCAAGACATGTTACTTTTCTACTATAAAGTCTTTTTCACTGATTCGGATATTATTGAAATCTTAAAGAAAAGTCTATGCGGTTAATCGCTCATGTATATATGGAAACTATGCAAAACCATATAGGCGCAACACAAGATCCATGCGATAAGGGGTATTGAAGTATCGATAAGTTAATCATTCCAAATGTTAATCCTTCCATTCTTAAAAAGCTGTATCCATTTGAAAGCTTTTGTCCTTTGTATGTTTTGGAATTTCCCGGCAACATCTTGAACATTTTTATCTCTTTTTCGACATTTTCCTGTCTGCACCCATAATTTTTACGTAGTGCAGTGCTCCATGACTCTTAATGACGTTCCGATTTTTGACTGTGCTTTTACGCGTTGATCATTTAAAAACGGCTATAAAACAGTCATATACCCTCCACTTTAGTTCAAAATTTCTACCGTTTCATAAATACTTTATCGGTAGTTAAAATATCATAAATCTCTTTGCTCTACAATTGTGCAATTTTTAGCATTAATAATGGGTATTTGTGATGTAAACGTACCAAAATGTAGCATGCTCCGTAAAGCAAGTTTTATAAAAATAAAAAAAAACAAGAGGCCCATGGGCCACAACGCTCACCTGAACCACCTCGGCCCAATTGTTCTTCAGAGGATGAAACAGAGGCACTTTTCCCCCATGAAATATGTTTACCAAGGGTAACTTATAGATTAGATTTGTGGCCTCTTTAGTAAATTAAATCCATATAAGAGGGGAATGTTTCAATGCCAAATGAACCATCTGTTTACTTAATTGCATTTAAGTGCAGAGGCTTTTAACATGCTATTGTTTAAATATGTTCTCATTTCTCAAGACTGTCACAGGTTTCATAAAATGATTGTATATAATTATATTTATTTTTTATGCTTACATCAATAAAAAAAATTGCAGTTTTAAGGCTGTATTTAAAATTTTATTTGATTTCAAGAATTATAACAAATCTTTTGTATTATTAGAAGTAAAATGTTACACATGCATGTACATTAGTACAGATTAAAAATTGAATTTTGATACATTTTGAGTACAGTGTATATAATTTGAAATTTGACACTTAAACTTTGTGAAGAAGCTATCTTAATTAATGAATGCCTTACTAGTGACAATTCAAGAGCATATATAATTATACTAGTATTGATTTAGATAACATCTATAAACTTGAGAATGAATGTTTAATGAAAAATAAAACAGCATCAAAAATTTTAACAATACAGTCATAATATAAATATTTCTTAAATATGTTGTTTACATGAAGAAAATAATCACCACTCAAAATAAATAATCTTTTCCAATGAAAATCGAAAAAAGGAAAGATTATGTGAGTGAATTAGAAAGGAAAAAAACATTTTAATATCACAGATCAAAATTTCTAACCTCAGATTCATGCAATATTGTTGGATAATGAAAAGAGAACTTTTTTTCTCTATTGGAAAGAATATTTGTAATTCAAATGATATATCATGTTATATAATATTTTGATAGTACAGTGTATTTTTCTTCAATATATTTCTTAAAGAGGTAGGTTTACCTCCCTTTACGGGCTGGCCATTGACCCCCTCTTTCCATACTTACCTGTAAATGACACTTATTATAGGCTTTGAAGTTCATATAATGGCAGTCACATTTTACTTCATAATCATAAAATTCCACACAATCCATGATACAATATACAGAACTTTTTAAAAAACTCATTAGAATATATACTGAATCTGAGGTTTCACAAATAATTATTATATCTGCTGTGTTGATGACTACTACAAGCATTGTAATTCATTTACAAGGGTTATTTTAAAGAAGCATGTTTTTCCAAAACAAAAAATAACTATACAAAAAATATGAAATTAAAGTATAATATCAGTCTTAGATAGTTTATATTTCAGTTTTATGATATAAATAATTTTTAAAAAGTTGACTAGCATTATGACATGAATAAACATTCAAACACATCTGAGCTTAAGTTAAAAGTCCATAAATGAAGAGATCCTGACTTCTAAAATCACAGAAGCCATATGTCTGAGAAATGTCAAAATCACATGGCTATTATATAGTGTCACAGCTAGCTTATAGCAATGTCCGAACCACAGCTAGCTTATAGCAGTGTCAAATTTACAGTTAATGGCACAGTCCAAATGATATCACTACCAAGAGTCAAAACTGTGCAAATTTTAATTCCAGTAAGAGTCTCCTTCAATGTTACTATTATAATCGTGATGATCCTTGATTGTAATTTCAGTATAAAATCTATACCACACAATTCATTATATATAGTCTTGTTTAAAAGATTGAATATATTAATTAAAGTATACAAATATGATATTATTACATCAAATGGAATGGACATTTTGCAACAAGAAGTGGATATCAAATTGTTTTATCAACAATTCACATTTCCTATTCTATATGAAAACAAGGCAATAAACTGCTGACTGAAATTAAAGTAAAAATACAGCAATATGTCAAATTTTATCCCACATAGAGAAACACTAACTTTTAAGTTCTAATTCCAGGGTTACATCTTTTGAAGTCACTAAAAGACAACAAAATATCAGAATAATATACCTCCCAATTAAAAAAAATCCAGATATTCAGCAATACAAATATTACCATTGGAAATATGCAGAAATAAGCTAAGAATTGAAACAGTAAGTCGAATTTAAGCAAAGTTTTAAAATAAAAAGATGATCTTTTCATTAAAAAAAAAACAGAAGTCTTTGACAATACTGAAGCTCTACATACAATAAAGAAAGGTATAGACTATTAATGTAAAAAGTCATTTCATACCAATTTAACTTAAGGTAAAGGGGGAGTGAATATTTTGGAAAATAAAAAACTTCTGCCTTTGGTGGCCATGACATATGCAATTTGTCAAACTGAGAATTATGCATCTTAGCATAGTCTACTAATGTTACCAAGTGTTATTGAGATGGAGTAGTGTTTTGCATAAAAATATACAATAAGTACTGATGCAAATTAAAGAACAGCCAGATTATTATAAGTGAAATGTTCCATCTAAAATGCATATGTAAAACATTTGTAAAAAATAAAATCTTTAAATTTTCAAATGTTTGGTACTGTATTGCAGCCAAATAGGACTAATACACCAATGGGGAAACTATATACAATGTAATTTAAAAAGTAGATTTAAAACAGCTTTAAGAACAGGAAAATGTCATCTTGTGTAAGTCATGTAAAAATGTAATTGATTGAAGATGATAATAAACTTAACAATCTTAGTGTTGATGAAAAACATTATCATGACCGTGACAAATAAAGCATCAAAATGCGATGGTCATGACAATGCTTAAAATGAAATTGGTACAGTATCAAGACACAAGCACATTTTTGATCACAAGCTATAAATTAGTTTGTATTAAATATAAGCGTATGAAATTTCTCAATTTAAAAATGTCCAAACAATATCTCATAGAAATAAATGCTGGACAAAAATGGCTATGAAGAGATTCACAGGCAGACATGATGATACCAGTGTACACCCAGACAAGCAGATGGACATGGTGATTCCAGTGTAAACCCCAAACTTTGTGGGGTATGACTGGAATAAATGGGGTGAGGGAGGGGGCACTGTTTTGCTTCTCCCTCTGCTGCCTTTTTATTTAGGAGCCCCATCATATTTAATGGAAACTAGTCATATCAAATGCACAAAACACAACTTTATGATCAGACCAATATGCTTCAATCACATCTGTTTCACATGGGGATATATTTGTAAAAATCAAATCAAGCTTCGAACCGGAGTCGTGAGTAGTCTTACTTACAATTTGTTGACAGTTAAAGCCTTTTTCCATAAATGTTAAAAAGTCTGCATGCCCAGCAAACAAATCAAAATTAAAATCTCCCAAGAATACCAAGTCTTTCTGATCATCAATCAAAGGCTTTATATGCATTTCCACGTGATGTTTGAAATTTTCCAAAGAACAAGATGGATATTTGTAAATAACTATGACTTGTACATCTCTATATTGGTTTAATAGTATGTTTGCCTTAATAAACTCTATGGGACCATTGTTTACCTTTGAGATGCAAGTTGTCTTGTAAATGTCTTTCACATACAGTGCTGTTCCATGATGTGGACGACTATCAGAATTATCTAAAGTCTCATGGTTAAATATTGCTGTGTATCCCTGAAGTTGATAATTTTCCACATCTGCACTAGTTAATCTTGTCTCTGAGAATCCAACTACATCTGAAGCAAGAATGTTTGGCTCATTTTGAATTTGTGGAAAGTGTTTGTGAAGAGATCTACAATTGTTAAAAGCAATCTTTAAACGATGCAAATCAACCTGGTATATTGGGACATAACAAAGTTGGAGTGGCACCTCTTTTTTCATTCTCTCCATTTCATCTACGACTTGTTCATCCATAGATAATGCCTGCTCATTGAAGTTTAGAATATGCAGATGATCTACTGACCTTACCCGACTAAGTGCTACATAGTGGATGTGGGGAATTTTCCTCACTTTTGTTTGAGACATATCAATTACAATTTCATCAACTGTGCAACCTTGGGCTTTATGAATTGTTTTTCCTGCAGCTGGCCGTAATGGAAATTGGATTCTCTGAAAAGTATTGTAATTCAAAAGAAAAGACCGTTGAACTTCAAACATTGGTGTCCAGTTCTCAGAAATTCCATCATGAAATAAATGTCTGTATTTTCTTCGAGTAGTTTTTCCAATTCCAGAGTCAAAAAATTCCATCCAAACTATGCTTGGCCTTGATATACCTTCCATTCTCCTTTCAATTAATTGCAATTTACATGATGAACCATTTGTCAAACCATCAGATACATCAACATTGACTGAGATATCATATATCATCCCAACAGCAAGAATCAAATTTTGCATCAAATTGGCAGTTTTGCTTACATCATCTGCTTTAAGAAGAGATCTTAGCAGTTTTTCCTTAACTTCTTTTGAATAATCTTTAATAACAGAATCAACTGAATTCACTGTGACCTTTTCTCCTCCAAGATTTTCAATCAACTGATTGTTGTATGCATCTACTTTAGAATTCTGTGTAAAGAGATGAGGAGCATGATATGGATAATTGTCACTTGTTTCTGTTATCATGCATCTGTGTATCACATTCATATCTTCTGCTGTCATTGCGTTGTAACGAAGGCGATTCAGAAGTTGAGCGAACTCAATATCATCTTTTTGGCGCATGATTTCGTCCAACTCAAAAAAAGAAAAATGCTCCTTCCAAAGATTGCTTGCAAGAACTTGGGCATCATGATTTAAATCCTGAAAGATCCAACGGTCCATCACAGGCTTAAGTTGGAAAAAATCACCAACAGCAATGATACTTATACCACCAAATGGTTTCTTGATGCCTGTGAGAAGTTGTAGACGACTGTCAATGAGTGCTAATGATCTATTTCCAACCATTGATATCTCATCAATAATGATTACTTTCAGGTTTTGGTACTTTGTACGAAAAGTGTTCAATTCGTCAGAGTGCAAACTTTGTTGACTTTGATTAATTTTTTGATGGAAAGCAGATGCTATAGTTGCTCCTCCAATGTTGTATGCCGCCTTGCCAGTATAAGCACAAAGAAGTATTCTTATGTCATCTGGATTTTCACCCTCTGTGGAACATAGGTATCTGTGCAGAGCTTGATAAAGTGCCCTTATCAAAACAGATTTGCCAACACCAGCACCTCCAGACAAAAATGAATAAATAGGTTCTGTCTTTGTCTTTACCCATTGCAACACATGATTGAAAAATTCCCGCTGCTTTACATTTAGACTTCCTAAAAGATTCAAGTATTCATTATCTGGTAATCTAACTGAACTTTCTTCAGTTATTTGTCTTGTTGATGGAATGCCAAGGTCAGATCCTATATCATACTGTCTCTGTTCAATAGGCCTCTCAGGATTAAACTGAACAAAGTTTTCAGATTCAAAAGATCCTTCATTTTCATCTTCTGCCTCTCTTTGCTGAACATCTGGTGCCAACTCATCAAAAGCTTCTGAAAAGTCTTCATTTGCCATTTGCAAAGCTGCATCAAGCTGTTCAGCATTGAATTCATATTCCTTGACCTTGTGTGTAAGAAATGACTTCTTCTGATGAAATGACTTCTCAAATGTGTCCATTCCTGATATTAGATCAGTGGATTCATTTCTCTAAGGCATGAACAACATAAGTTTTTCTCTGTAGTAATTTTCTGGATCAGTTTTGATATTAAATCGGACATATCTAATTACCCTTGGTACTTTCCGTCGTTTAATTTTCATGCCGTTTCTCAAAGTCAAAAGTGTATCACTTTCACTAAAGTCATCATCTGAATTGTCTTCATCATCTGACTGATTGTCCTGATCATCATCATTCACTTCATTTTCAGTGAACTCTTTTTCATTATCTTTAGGGAAGACAACATCTAGCTGTGATACGTAATCAGCTAAGCACCAGTTTTCAAGCTGCTTTGGGCGTTTTGCATACCGTTTAATAACATTGCTACATTCCACATCTGTAGAATTTGGTGTCAACTTTTCTAATTCAGCATCTGTTTTGATCAGAATTACTCTGTCATCTGATGGACTTGTGTTTATAAAAACAACATCTCTTGAAGCTTTTGTCATTGGCATTTGTAACACTAAATATGCTGCTTCTTGAGCTCCAACTTCTACACTGTTGAGAAAATGATTCCCAATGTGACGTACCTGTCTTTTTATGTCAAGATTTCCTTCTCTAGCTTCTTTTGCAGCTCTGTTAAGTAAATCGCTCATCCCTCTTTGTGATTTACTTATATAGGAAACAATATACATTGCACAGGCATATGGGTCCAAAATATATTGAATGTCTATGTTAGCTTTCCAAGCATTAAGAACAACACTGTTGTACGAGTTTACCCTCATATCACATGGACTTCTTTTTAGAAAAACCTTTGGACCTCTCAGTGAACTTCTAATGTATTTTATGTAATCTTCCTCAGATATCTTAAGTACTGTACTCAGGAGTTCCTTGTAGGGCAAATCACATCCATTTTTCATATCATTCAGCTGTTTCTGAATGTCATCATACATCTTCTTGTACTTATCAACATCACACTCTAGTGGCTCCAAAATCAAAGTCTCTTCAAGAGGAGGGAGGGGAAAACCAAATCGACATACAGCTTTGCCTCTCTTTTTGCATGTCTGTGAATGTTTGTGCACTTGTAAGTCAGACAAACCATCCTCTTCATTCTTTTCACATTTCAGGTAATTATCTACATAATTTACAATCTCCTGTTCATTATTTTCATGATATTTTGGTGCATTTTCTATCCAAACAATCATATGAATGTGTGGTGATCCTCTTTGTTGAAATTCAGTTCTGTAGAAGAAGTCTTTTACAACACCAATTGGATGATGATCACTTCTCAACACTGAATTCATAAACAAACGGAATCTATGATCAAAGTACCTAGAGCAAGTGATGGGATCCTTTTGTACTAATTTTGATTTTTCAAACCAAGTCATGTTATTGATTTCTTCATCAGTGTATTCTTTTCCATCATTTAACACTCCAAGTGCTCTGATGAGATCATTCCATCTTGTATCTGCAGCAGACAATGACATAAACCATGTCGGTAGACCTAGCTGTCTGATCATAGCAAACACATCCTTTTTTCTAGTCTCAAGATATGCAGGTGAATTTCGTAACTGCCTGAACACAAAGAAACCTTCATCATGTCTAACAAGATTATTCACATTTTGAGGATTTTTCATTTCATTTGCTGTTATGGATCTTCCTTTAGTTTTGCATTTCCTAAGAGCCAGGTTGCATTTGTCTGTAACTTGCTTCATTTGTATTTTTTTCAACTTGAAAAACAAATTTGGAACAGACTGGGCAGCACGTCTATCAACACTTCTTAATTCCCATTTAGCAATATCTGCATAGGACACATGTACTTGTCTTTTGTCATCTTGTAATCTTCCCTTTCCACAAAAAATTGTTGGAAATGATAAATACTCAGCTGTCTGATCTTGATATAAACTAAGTGGGCGTTGTCCTTCACCTGGAGCAAATGTGTAAATCTGATTCATGTCTCTTGAAGCATCATCTAACAGAGTATCGCAATTACCATCTCTACCAACTCCATCTACTTCACAGAATTCATCATCATCATCATCAACCGTCTCATCATCATCAGTATTTTGGTTGCTTCTTGTCTGTGTTCTCACTAGTTCCTGAACCATTTCACTTGCTGAAGTTGTAATTTCTTGAAACCAGTTTTCATCAACATTGATATTTGCATTCTTGTAAAAGTCACTATTGTTCATAAGCCAGTGCAACGCAATCAGTACTTTTGTTGGTCGTACATTTTCATGATAATCACATTTTTGATATGACAACTTTTTCTTTAATTTGACAGGGACTGTGACATTTTCATCTAATTTTCTTGGCAGGCTATTTACAGTAGGTTGAATATCAACTGGAACATTCACAATGTTTCCTCTTACAGAATATTGCCCACCTCTTGGCAACTCTCTTATTTGCATAAAAGGTATTCTCAGAGATACAAGCCTTCCTTCTAAAGGAAATAAATCTAATTCCATTGGCTTAAGTGGCCAAATCATACCATTTAAGACGGACAACTTTGGAATTTTTTTTTGTCTTATTGATGAACAGCAAGTATTACAAATCCATTCCACATTTTCAACAGACACAGTGCTTGTAAGAAACTTGCTTTTACATTCGTCATCTAGTTTGATGTTTTTCACTTTAGAAACACTTTCTTTGAACCATGTTTGCTGACAACATGTGCATACAAAAATTGGACCACGTTTTATCTGTTCATGAAAATTTTGGATGCAATCCTCTATATCTATTCCAAATCTTTTCCGTCTATGTTGTTCATTTACTTTTTCACAATATTCTTTATCTGCTCTTTGCCTCTGTTTCTGTTCTCTATTTAGCAATCTCTCATTTTCTCTAAATGAAATGTTGCTTCGTTTAGCTTGCTTTTTTAACCTTTCCCTTTCAAGAACAATTGGGTTTTCTCTGCATTTTCTTTTTGAAATTCTACTGCCCTCTTTTTCTTTTTCTTGCACTTTAACATTCTGACGTTTTAACTTTCTACCAGCAGTATTCATTTCCCTTTCTTTCTCTTTAATTTCAGCATCTTGTCTCTTGGACTTTCTTGCAAACTTATCCATTTCCCTTTCTTTCTCTTTAATTTCAGCATCTTGTCGCTTTAACTTTCTTGCAAGCTTATCCATCTGCATTTCTTTTTCTTTAATTTCAGCATCTTGTCGCTTTAACTTTCTACCAGTGGTATTCATTTTCTTTTCTTTTTCTTTAATTTCAGCATCTTGTCGCTTTAACTGTCTTCCAGCGGTATTCATTTTCCTTTCTTTCTCTTTAATTTCAGCATCTTGTCGCTTTAACTTTCTTGCAAACTTATCCATTTCCCTTTCTTTCTCTTTAATTTCAGCATCTTGTCCTTTGACTTTCTTGCAGGCTTATCCATTTCCCTTTTTTTCTCTTTAATTTCAGCATCTTGTCTCTTTGACTTTCTTGCAAGCTTATCCATTTCCCTTTCTTTCTCTTTAATTTCAGCATCTTGTCGCTTTAACTTTCTGCCTGCAGTATTCATTTTCCTTTCTTTCTCTTTAATTTCAGTATCTTGTCGCTTTGACTTTCTTGCAAAATTATCCATTTCCCTTTCTTTCTCTTTAATTTCAGCATCTTGTCTTTTTAACTTTCTTGCAGCTGCATCTCTTTCCTTCTCTCTCTGTCTAATTTCAGCATTCTGCCTTTTTAATTTTCTTGCAAATGTTGCAGTTTCAGTTTCTCTGCTTTTTATATCATCATTTTGTCTTCTCAACTTTTTTGCATGTGTTTCTTTGTTTCTTTCTACTTGCTTAAACTGTACATTTTGTCTTTTTCTCCTCATGTACTCTCTCATATACCTTTTTCTGCATGGGTTTTGATCTGGATTTGTAACAGATGAGAGATGATCATCCATTTTGTAAAATCTTTTCTGCAATGGACTTTTCTCTGGAAAACTATGATGCAAAGTTTTAATTGAGATTGGTAAGATTTCAAACTGCATTGCAAAGTCTATATGCATGCTGTTATACATACTGTATAGATATGATACCAAATCATCAATACCCGTGCTTTGTACTAGTACTGATTTACCATCACAGGAAGACATGCCAGCACTGTCATGTGAATGAGAGTCAAAAAAGTAATATTCCTTGTCTGACACTTTGTATACACCAGAACAAATTGCCCCTATCATTATCAGCAAATATCTAGAAACCTGGAAAGCCTCTTCTAAAGCTTGATGCAATGATTTCACTTGACTAATTTGTTCTTCAGAGACAAGTAATCCCCACATGGTTTCAAATTTCTCGATGACATGATGATTTTCTCCTAAAGTTAAGTTACTTGGCAACTCATCAAATTTAAGTAGTTTGTTTAGAAACATTTGTCTTTGCTGCAAATTCTTGACCAACATAACATAAACCTGATCTCCTGCTATTAAAGTGCTATCAATAAATTCTGTTGAGAATGAAAACCCTTCATAACTTTTAATCAGCATAATAAGAGCATTGCAGGTACACTGACTTCCTCTAGAAAATGATGAAAACCTTGCATCTCCTTGATGAAATGACCCAAATGCTAATTTTGTATTGCATACCTGGTTGATTGCATGACTAAGTGATTTGCTTTCTTCAGCCATTACATCTTGATTTTGCAGAGCTGTTTCAGTGATTGAGGCATTGTTCGTCAATTTTTGTTCAATATTGTTTTGCAAATTCTTTTCATGAGATTCATTGAGCAGATTTGTTTCACATAGTTCATTGAGCAGATTTATATCACAAAGTTCATTGAGCAGATTCATTTCACAAGTTTTTTGGTTTTCCTGTTTTTTTTTTTGTAACCTGAGGGCAGGCTCCTCAGGGTCAACATTGGTTTTACTGTTTTTCACGAGGCCAGTCTCCTTAGTCATTTTAATGTCATACATTGTTTTACTGTTTTTTAAGAGGCCAGTCTCCTCAGTCAAGTCCAGGTCAGAAAGTGTTTTACTGTTTTTCATGAGGCCAGTCTCCTCAGTCTTGTCAGTCCGTATCTCTTTCCTGGCACCACTCATCCTCCAGTACTTCCTTCTAGGCATCTACAAAGGACAAAGTTGATAATGAATAGATATACTACAGATGTACAGTCAAGCCTTGTTAATATGGAAACTTAATTATTATAATCTGGTTTTAATAAGCATTAGGAATACCAAATTTTACCCCAAATTACATGTACTTGTAGATATAAACATTCTGTTCCCAACACATCCCTCATCCAGAAGATGATGTATAATCATAATTACCAAGGCTCAACTGTACATCCTTCTATATATTAGAAAGGGGAGGAAAGAAAGGGGAATAGATTTTTTTCCATCAAGTTTTGTACAATTTCAAAATTTCCAACCCATTATTAAAAGTTTAGTACATTTAATTTTCCAACCCATAATTAAAATGAACAATCAGGTAAATAGAGTTATAAGTTGACATATCATTAACATAGGCATAATGAACATGTTATAGAAAAGACAAATGATAGGCAGTATATTGTGTAAATGAAACCAAAATAGAACAGGAAATTGTCAATTAAAACCAAATTTTTGATACTTGCTAGTCTCCGGGTGAGGTGTCTACATAAAATATTGCTCAGAGAATTGCTATCTAATTTGTCTTTTAAAGAAATTGGCACAACATTATGTACCACTTGATGCCCTATAAGAAAAACCGAAACGTTCCAATCAAATGAAATTTTACCATTTTAATGCACATGACATCACTGTATAATTGTTGCCACGACTACTGACCTTGACTAAATTAACGTAAAAGTTTAACATCTTTTAACTTTTATATACATAAGGATCAACTATCTTAATGAATATTATATTTATAGTGTTGTGTTTTGCATGCACTATGCCTAAATAGTAGTCAGGGTTTGACACATGGTGCACGAGACAGAGGCATGGTGCACAAGACTCATAATTAGCCATAAACCATTTTCGATATTATTATCTGCGATACATCAACACCAGGGTATACTCTTGAGATTCGTCAAACCTGACTGCTTTATTGTCACGGGTATCAGCGTCGAATGACGACCCGTGTTCGTGCTGGTTTTCTTGCATTACCTTTGTGTTCATTTTATTGCAGTTATGTGTCTGTGTTTGTTTGTATACTGCACTGACCTGTCCAACTATAATTGCAAGTTTTGATTTCTTACTTTCCTGCATTAGACTAAGTATTACGTTATCATTGTCGCTACCTAGTGGTATATATCATACGTCCGTCTCTACTGTTTAGATTACAATGAACATTGACAAAGTCCTGCCCTTTATTAGGGGTCTGCAGGTATTAACTAGATATCATTGAGATGGTGGCCATCTCAAAGGGCCCCGTTTTTAGCAATGAACATGAAAATGTAAGGTAGCTGAAAACGGTTAATTTTGAAGGTGTTTGAGATTAAAGGGGACAAAAAGTAACTACTACCTGAAAAATAATACATTTAAAAAACTTTAAGAAATGTATCCTCTATGAAAATCGTTGCATATCCTCTATCATAATATACAAGGAAAATCACATACCCAGTCAATTTGTTTGAGGCCGAGTGGAATTATGCACCCAACAAAGATTTTAAACAGAGAGGCTATTTTTCATATAATTCTGCTGTGACCTTGACCTTTGATGTAGAAACATTGTTCAAGGTCAGTGCACACCGGTTACCCAAAGGCACTCTGTTGGTGAAGTATGAGCCAGATTGGGCCAAAGGGAGAGATAATATGCTCGGGACAAGGATTTTTCATATAATTCTGCTCCGACCTTGACTTTGACGTAGAAACATGGTTCAAGGTCACTGCACACCGCTTACCCTAAGGCACTCTGTGGATGAAGTATGAGCCAATTTGGGCCAAGGAGAGAGAAGATATGCTCCAGACAAGAGATCTCGGATGGACAGACAGACAGCTGGAAGGACAGACAGACTGATCACTACAGGGCTCCGCCGAGAGGGGCCCTAATAATAGCGATTCTCTGAACAAAAATATCAGACATGTTCCTTTTAATGGTGTTCAGCTTTAATCAGATATCATTAAAATAATACTCTCCCCAACACCTAGTATCCATTGGATCTATTACATTACCAACCAAACTCAAAATGCAAATGTTCCCTTTGCTATAGAGAGATGCACAGATAAAGAAGAAGTTGACATCAGATTTGTACGAAAATGCCTAAACAAAGAGTGTGCTGAAATTTCTAGTATCTGCGACTAACAATTACTGAGAAAACTGTTACAAAAATTTAGTAGCAATAGACACACAAGGGTAAAACAGTATACTTCTCCTTTGGAGTGGGCGTCTAAATTAATCATTTCTGCACAATGGAAAATGTATTCAACAATTCAATGCAATTGATTTTCTTTCCAATTAAATTATTGCTGTAACTATGGGATGTTTGATCACTGCAAGTTATTTTTTTTCAAAGCAAGTCAAGTAATTTACAGTCTTTAACAGTATTAGAGTAATGGATATATTATATAATTTAAATAGTTCTTTTTAAAAAAGCGGAAAATAAAATTAAACCTTTGGCATAAACTTTCTCATCAAGATAATTTGTTGTTACAAAACAGGGATTAATCTAGGGCATATTTACTACCAATATTCGGGTTTTCTCACCACGTGAACATCCCATTTCCCCCTTTAAGCTTTTCAATGAGTAAAAATTTCCCCTTACAATAATGAAAAGCTTAAATATTTCTTTTCTTTATAAAAACTGGGGGAAAAAAGTAGAAAGCAACATGATTATCAGAAAGTGTGAAATAAGGTTTTACTTTGCTATTTTATGGACATTAATAGGTCAAAAAGATGCTAAAGTTCAATTGCCCCCCCCCCAACCCCCCGCAGGGCGGTAGATAGACATCTCGGCCCTGAAAGGTTGGCCCAAAATTATTAATACGTTCGCCCATACACACCTCGGCCCAAGCAAACTTGTGATAGAAAAAAATTAATTCAATGTCTGAATTGGTGTTATTAATAATAATCATCATCAAAAGATAACTTATTCTTTCAGACAATGATATTTTTAAAATCAAATAAGGCAGGGGGGTTCTATGAAAGATGATTTGTTTATTTTTGAAACTAAATAAATTCTTTTTAGTCCTTAACTTGCATCTCTGTCATGGGGAAATGCGCAATATATATGGTAAGTAATACTATTTCAAGACAGTAGGAATTCTTTCATATCATTTTATATTTAAAATATATTCATAATCTAAAATCCAAATAAATGTTGTATCTTATCGTATCACTTTGCATTGTTCCTCTGAGGATATGAAGCATATGACATGGGTCTATAATCTGTGAAAAGGAATGGACTACATGTAACGTTTTTTTTTTTTTAATTTTGACGTGGAATGAATTTTCTTAATGTACAATGTGGTTGAAAGCATAACTTACAAATGTATAACCTTTGTAAACGTTTTCATATGAAATGACCGAGACAATGTTCAATGGAAGTTAGATGAGCAGACCCTAAACTTGTCATTGGGCCGAGATATCATGGGCCGGGGTTGTCACCCTGCACCAGCTGGACTGGTCCCCAAACCCCAGCCGATTTTCCCAATTTCTCCAGAAAGGGTAATTTCCACAAAACCTAAATTAATCCCTGTGAATATAAAATTATAATCAGGCAACAAAACAACACAACACATTCACTTAATCAGTCTTTTTATTTTTAATTCAGATAGGCCCCTGGATCATGATTCAAGACACCTCTTTGGTTTAAGTCAAAATCTTTCAATGTTGTGGAGGCCAAAGAGATTAAAATTAAATTATGTTTTCGTATAAATCCATACAAGTGTTATTTGCAAGTTTTTAGATTAATAAATTACATAGTTATTAGTTAATAAACATTCTACAAGCTGATGAAAATTATACTTAAGTCTACATCTATTTCATGATCCTGGGGCTAGAAGACTACAGCATGTTACTTCAAATATACTGGATTCCATAATATGTACTGCCTGCATTACTACATTGCTCATATCATGCTTCTCTTTTTCCTTGCTTTTACTTTTTTCCCTCAACCTAGACATTTCGATTATTATTCATCAATAAAAATATTAATCTTGTATTCTAAATTGTTTTGCCGTATCCTAGACATCGTCCTATATATCTAGACTGCGAGTTTCCAATATGTCCATTGTGCATCGTATTTTAAGCCTTCTGAATAAAGATGGGTATCTGCACAAACATGACGTTATTGCACCCCGGAGGACCGGGCTGCTCTATACATATAAGTTTAAGTGTTGGTGTATGGGGATCGTCCTATATATTTTCTACACATTGACTTGTTAATCAGAATGTTCTTTGCGTTTATAAATTACGAGATACATAATATATTTACTTCCATAAAGTGAACTTGTAAAAATATATATGTTTTTCATATTTAATATATAAGTTACTTATCATTTACTATCGAAACAACGAAGTGTCCCTTTTTTTAGAACATCGAATTTTACTTCTCGGATAAAAACGTACTCTGCACAGTTCGTGTTTTATATTCTAAAATTGAAACTTAATACATTTTTAAATATAAATGGTGCGTGTGTCTAACTTCAATTTATATTTTATGCAGCCAACATTTACTTGAGGAGTTGATCAAGTTTAAAACGGTATCGTTTTTGATTGATTTTTATCCGACTACAAGTTTTTTAAAATGTTTGCGACTATCGTCTACATCAATTAGACGCAAGACTAATTTTCATTGTTTACTTTATATATTTCCCGGGCGAAATTTGATGGTTACATCAATGTTTTCTTGTATGAATAGTTTTGTGTATAAAACCATCACACGTCAGACTTAATCGGCGATACTGATTGCAGAATAATTGTTGAATTCATAATAAATTTGCAAAATTGAAAAAGCTTCAGTTTAATCAACTCAAATACCATACGCAAATGAACACATCGCAACTCATTGAATCGTTTCGATGTTTCATGCATGTTTAAAATATTACCTCTACTAATGAACGAAAACAAACCAGGTATCTTAATTAGAGTTAAATCTGGATATGTCTTTGATAACTGTCTTTCGCCCAACGCAACGTGGCCATAAACAAAGAGCCTCGTTCTGATTTCGTATGTTGTAATATTCGGAATATCGAGCCCGATCGGAAAAAATCAAAAGAAAAAAAAAACAGCGTCCTAGGTCTCATATTGATAATTTAAATAAATTAGAATTTAAACTTTCCAAGGATGCTTCCACATAAGTTTAAGATTTTTTGGCCCATTGGCTTTTGAGAAAAAGATTGTTAAAGAATTGTTTCTACATATTTCAATGAAAAACTTGGATTCCCTGTTGTGGCCCCGCCCTACCCCCGGGGGTCATGATTTGAAAACTTTTGAATCTACACTACCAAAGGATGGTTCCACATAAGTTTCAGCTTTTCTGAAACAGTGGTTCTTTAGAAGAAGATTTTTAAAGATTTTCCCTATATGTTTCAATGTAAAACTTTGATTCCCTGTTGTGGCCCCGCCCTACCCCCGGGGGTCATGATTTTTACAATTTAGAATCTACACTACCCCAAAATGCTTCCACATAAGTTTCAGCATTTCTGGCCCGGTGGTTCTTGAGAAGAAGAATTTTAAAGATTTTTCTCATATATTTCTATGTAAAACTTTGATTCAACATTGTGGCCCCACCCTATCCCCGGGGGTCATGATTTTAACAATTTAGAATTTACACTACCCCAGGATGCTTCCACATAAGTTTCAGCTTTTCTGGCCCAGTGGTTCTTGAGAAGATTTTTTAATGACCCCACCCTTTTTTTGTCGTTTCTTGATTAGCTCCCCTTGTGAAGGGACTTGGCCCTTCATTTTTACAATTTTAGTTCCCCTTCACCCAAGGATGCTTTGTACCAAGTTTGATCAAAATTGGCTCAGTGGTTCTTGAGAAGAAGTCGAAAATGTGAAAAGTTTACAGACGGACAGACAGACGGATAGACAGACAGACGGACAGACAGACAGACGGACGGACGACGGACAAAATGTGATCAGAAAAGCTCACTTGAGCCTTCGGCTCAGGTGAGCTAAAAACTGTATATTTTTCAATAATCACCTTGAGAGCACCAAATTCTTGTATATTTCTTGGAAAAAAGGTTAAGATTTTATCTGGAAAGTTTGCCAATTTTGTGGAAATAGCGCGCTCACAATAGAACTTGTCCGCGAACTTTTCTAACAACCCTCGTAAATAACGATTCTATCGGAACAAAGAAAGCTTGATCGTACGATTTTTCGTTAAAATACGAAATAGGTCTTGAAAGAACTAGCAAGAACATCAATTGGAAACATTTATTGAAATAATTTATTAACGATTTAATATGTTCATACCTCTGTATTGATCTTGTGCAACTCTTCTTATAGTTTCCAATAACTGATCAGGTGACTTTTCTTTCTTTGGGGCCCAGACAAACACTATCATATCTACAACAGGACCTTGTCTTTTTTGTTGATTTTGTAAATCTTCTTCATTACCTCTATGGAAATCAATCAACCGTGTTTTTGCTTTCACTTTACCATCTATAATACATGATAGCAATATCTCATAAGAGTTAAATATGTTGTCTCTATCCACTCCGACCATATCCATAAATGTTGGATACTGATCCATTGAAGATTTGCAGCCAGGTCGATAATCCTTGGACCAATCCTGAAAATGATCATATTACAACTCTTAAAAATTTACATTAAAAGTTCATCTATTTGATAAGATCCATTCTCTTGGAAAGTAAGACACTGTCCAAACGGCATCTTCTGAACATCAAAACACTTTGAGGACAATAAAGATTATACTCTAATGACTAATTTTTCTTACATTTCTGGACGTGTATTCCTGCACTTTAAATATGTAAGGTGCATTAAAGACCTTCAGTTTTCATTACCACATTTTTTTTCGTCGTTAAAACTTCCTATCTTGACTTGGAAAAAGTTATATTGTATCAGAAATAGTCCAACTTTGCCAAAATTATTGCGAAATTGATAACCTGTTATATGTATAATTCAAAAGACATAAAATGTGCTTCGTTTTGTGATATACAAATATAAATTTTTCCAAATCATATAATGATAACCATAAGAAAACTTACACTGTTCATCTTGCATTTAACATCTAGATAATTTGTTTTAACAATAAGCTAACATAAACTATAATCATTTTTTGGTTTTGTCCATTTTTAGTTGGAAAAAAGTGATTTTTTCTTTTTGCTTATCAAACGTCCCTTTTTAAAATTAACCACTCATATTGTGAACAACTCGGCGTACAAGGGCTGTACGACCATTAAGCAAAAAACCTCGAATATGACATTTTTCTACGTAAGTATGACGGAGAAAAAAAAACCTTTTTACGGGCAATTGTCATCCAAAAGTCCCGTTAATTCACTCATGTAGTGCAACACAATTGTACCGTAAAATGTGCAATTTTTACCCTATTCTAAAAATTCTTTGAAATCTTATCATGATTTCAGATGACTTTTCAAAACAATAAAGGGGTTGTAAAGACGGCAGAAAGGAGGTGGTTTCTTTTTTTCAAAATTCTATACAGTTTGACCCCCTGCTTCTGAAAAAAAGGCATTTAGAGTACTTGTTTGTGAATGCCAAAAAATTATAAAGACAATAGATGTAAAAGTTTATTATCGGAGCAGTAATTAATTACTAGTTATTAAGAATACATTGATGTCTATGGGAACAAGCAAATTTTAAAAAAAGAAATTAAAATACTATGTATAGCAAAAAATTCTATGAAAGAAAGATGTGTATAATAACTATTAACAAAAACAATTTAAAAATTAATTTTATTGATGATAAGCAAAGGTGGATAGCTTTTCAAGGATGATTAAGGGTAAAAAATTAGAACACATTCTG
This sequence comes from Saccostrea cuccullata, assembly GCF_032062105.1. Classification (NCBI taxonomy): domain Eukaryota; kingdom Metazoa; phylum Mollusca; class Bivalvia; order Ostreida; family Ostreidae; genus Saccostrea; species Saccostrea cuccullata. The sequence goes on along the minus strand of NW_026928149.1, from coordinate 269,362 downwards.
CTCTAGCTTACATATTGATACTAAGACATGAAGATTTTGTCTACATAAACCTAGTATTCAGCAAATACAGGGTGTATATATCTGTTATGCATTCAGATTCATTGATGCAGGATTGACCCCCTGGGGTCATGCTATGAACAAACTTGAATTTTCTCTACCAGAGTATGTTTCTACAAGAGTTTCATCTTTCCTGGCCCGAAGATTCTTGAGTAGATGATATATAAAGATTTTTCCTTCATATTTATGAAATTTGGTACGCCAATGTGGCCTCACCCTATTCCCAGGGTCATGCTTCCACATATGTTTTATCTTTGCTGGCCCAGTGGTTCTTGGGAAGAAGATTTAAAAAAATATATCTCATATTCCCGCCATCTTAGTTGGTAATGTAAGAGCACGTTGTGTATTTGTAAGCACCCCCTCTTCCTTATCTCTAAGTATAATAGCACGTATAATGTACAACAGATTAAAATTTAATACATGTATTACTCATTTTTACCAATCTTAAATATTTAGTGAATTGCATGTACAATTAATCAGCATTGTTTATAAGACTGATCCCAATGTCTTTCATTTTGATTTAAAATACATGTACCATTCAACTGGACCTTTCCTACGAATCTTTAACATTCCCCTTGATAAATATCTATGTTTTATAAGTCAATCATTGTAACGTTTTCTATGTGAAATTTTCTGTAAGTGATAAATAGTGATCACCATGATGAACAACTTACACATGTAAAAAAGTCGTTTTATTTCTGCTGGTTTTTGATACTTCGCAGTACTCAAAGGGTTTACCGGTAATTGCTGTTAAAGCCGAGTTTATGAAAGAAGATTTGCCATCCCCATACGCTCCAACGACTAGAATGACCCTTGAACCTGATTTTTTAAACCAAGTAAGCCTTTCTTCCATGGCAATGAGTTTTCTTCTTTTCCTAAATAAAAATCAAGAAATTGAATAAAAGAACAGAAACACTTTACTTGGTTAAAGGCAAATTTAATTTGTTTTAAAATGAATCCTATTTCACATGAGTATTATATTTACATTCCGTCTAATTTAATGTTCTTTATTGAATCCATTAGAATTAAAAAAAACACAGCTAATATAAATAAAACCCTATAACACACGTGAATTCTAATCACCGTGCCTAGGATATACACAGTAGGAATTATGTGCTGTACGTTTAAAATTAACTATTGTTCCCATAGCGATATTTACCTTGTTTTGTTCTACAGGGTGCTAATTAGATTATGAAGATCAACGAAATAGACAATTAACTAAGAGTGTTTAGATATCAGCATTGGATTCTTATTTTTTAAATGTCGACGACCTGATATCAGAATCGCAGAAATATTTTTTTCTACATGGACAATGCTGATACAGGACAGACGACATCCAAAAATAAGTATCCATACTATAACAAGCATATTCAAAGAGTTATGGTCCCCCACTTTCGGTGTCTCTGTGGATGAGATGTAAAATATGAACGTCCTTTCATACGTCATTAAGAAATTATCACCAAAGTAGATTTAAAAAAAAAAAAATAAGGTCAATTGTGAAGGCAAGGTCAAGGAGTCAGAAATCACAGCAAGCATAGAAATACTGTATAGGGGATTAATTTCACGGGTTGCAATTTTTACGTTTTTCTCTCATCTGACACGATCGCGGTTTCTTGAATTCGCGGAATTGGTACATAATAAAAGTTACCTCCCTTGTCTACATCCGTTTATCCATACCATAGCTACATGTAAACGATATTAATAATCAGTGTTATGACTTTATTTCACGAACAACGGGGTAGGTTTAAATAAGATAATTAGATTTGATATAAAAAAAATTGAAGATTAATTAAAAAAGTCCTTGATTCTAAACATCAAATGTCTTTCCTATATGCTATTACAATGAGTGCGTGTACACCCTACGATCTTCGCTACAACGCAACGAAAAAGCTCTGGACGGTAATAAATGTGTTAATGTTGGAAAAGGTTGACGAAATATCCTTCCACATCTTCAGTAAGTTCTATAATTATTTGAATGATTTTTTAAAACCAAAATGTCGATAAAAACTCATATGCATGCATGATAATGCAGTAACAAATAGACGTGGTACATTAGTTACGCACGGATAATCAAAACCCATGACCCACGTGCTTTGATTGATGAAATATGTAGCGTTGGCTATTAAAACAGCTTGTTTAACAAATAGAGGTTATTATCTGCTGATTTGAATTGAAGTTAAGCGTGATAATTAAATTAATTGAATGGCGAGTACTACTTGTAATTACCGGCCGAATTTGACCATATACTTCGCGTACATGTATGTAGCCCTATCGTTGTCTATTCTCAAATTTCCAAATAAAATCTGGAGATTATTGAAAATTTATTCACTTTTTCTTGAATTCGCGGATTTATGAACACCGTGAATATAGCGAATATTAACACCGCGAGTTATTTTCCCCCTATACAGTAAATTGTCATAGGTAATGCACATTATGACATAATAATAATACTTTATTTATAAAAGGTAACCCGATTAGTGCAAGCACTAGTGCTAGTCTTCCTCAGGGCTTCTTTATTACACATATACAGTGTATATATACAATAAATAACAATGACAATACGAAGACAATAACAAGAGGCCCATGGGCCACATCGCTCGCCTGAGAAGCTTTGACGATGCTGTTCTTTACCAGGTTTCCCCCTTGTAATACATATTGTGACCCCACCCTACCCCACTGATCATAATTTGAACAATTTGAAATCTACACTATCCCAGGAATCTTCCAAATAAGTTTCAGTTTTTCTGGCCCAGTGGTTCTTGAAAAGAATATTTTAAAAAAAATTTTCTATATATTTAAAAATTTTTCCCCATTGTGGCCCCGCCCTATATATTTAAACAATTTCACACAAGTTTCATTTTCTGTGGTAAAGAAGATTTTTTCTATATATTTCTATGTAAAACTTTGATTCCCCATTTTGGCCCCGCTTAACCCCTGGGGGTCATGATTTAAACAATTTAGAATCTACACTACCCTAGGATGCTTCCACATAAGTTTCAACTTTTCTGACCCAGTCATTCTTGAGAAGAAGATTTTTCAAAGATTTTTCCTATATATTTAATCTAAATCCTTGATTCCCCATTGTGGCCCCGCTTAACCCCTGGGGGGTAATGATTTGAACAATTTAGAATCTACATCACCCCAGGATGCTTCCACATAAGTTTCAGCTTTTCCGGCTTAGAATTTCTTGATTAGAAGATTTTAAAGAACTTTTCCTATATATGTCTTTGTAAAAGTTTGATTCCCCATTGTGGCCCTGCCCTATCCCAGGGAGTCATGATTTGAACAATTTAGAATCTCCACTACCCCAGGATTCTTCCACACAAGTTTCAGCTTTTCCGGCCCCGTGGTTCTTGAGAAGAAGATTTTCAAAGATTTTTTCCCATATATTTCTTTGTAAAAGGTTGATTCCCCATTGTAGGCCCGCCCTATCCCAGGGAGTCATGATTTATACAATTTAGAATCTCCACTACCTCAGGATGCTTCCACATAAGTTTCAGCTTTTCTGGCCCAGTAGTTCTTAAGAAGAAGATTTTAAAAGATTTTTTTTTGTATATTTCTATGTAAAACTTTGATTCCCCATGGTGGTCCCGCCCTACCCCCGGGGGTCATGATTTGAACAATTTAGAATCTACACTATCCCGGGATGCTTCCATACAAGTTTCAGCTTTTCTGGCCCAGTGGTTCTTGAGAAGAATATTTTTAAATGACCCCACACTATTTTTGGCTTTTCTTGATTATCTCCCCTTGTGGGAGGACTTGGCACTTCATTTTAACAATTCAAATTTTCCTTCATTCAAGGATGCTTTGTACCAAGTTTGGTCAAAATTGGCCCAGTGGTTCTTGAGAAGAAGTTGAAAATGTAAAATGTTTACAGACGGACGGACGGACGACGGACAAAATGTGATCAGAAAAGCCCACTTGAGCCTTCAGCTCAGGTGAGCTAAAAAACTGGACAGTATGCTACAAAGATATAAAGCATTAAAATTTCAGCATAGAGAAGCGTTGCGTTTCATAAGCAGAGAATGGAATTGGGAATTCCTGATACAATTTGGTAACTCATTCCTGATGATAACCACTGAATATTGTACAGAATTTTTAAATAAGTTCCTCTGGATCACTATATTTTCGCAACACCTTATTTTCGCGAGAAAGTCATTAACTTTTGATAACCAAGACAAAATTTTCACAAATTTCGGTTCTTGCTCTTTATTATACTCAGGAATACTATAATACACGAGAATTGAAATTTCGCGAGCACACTATCTCTCCTAACTACACGAAAATAAAGTTCTTGCGAATAGAAAGTGATTTACAGTAGTTTTATATTTTGGTTCGGAGTTTGCTTTTGAGCGTAACGTGTATGATCCAGAACTTTAAAATTCAAAAAGATTATGCATTTAATCTGGAGACATTCCATAAAATATTTTGAACGTTACAATGCTTTCTGTAAATAAACTGTAGATCAGCCTAAAGTGATAAATAAAGGCATTGAGGGGGGATCATATCTTCATATTTTTAATTTAAAATAATCCTAGCTGCTCGTTTTTGCATTTGAGGATAGTTGCTACAAATGGATAGACAAAATAAAATTGAAGGAAGATTGATTGATTAATCGTACGTTGTTTAAGGTCCCTCTCGAGAAAATATACACTCATATGGAGACGCCACCACTTGCCGGTGGAGGGCTACAAATTTTGTCTTATGCTCGGCACTCAGGGCATTTGGGCAGTGACGGATCTTTTTCGTGCCAGCACCTACTGTGACACGGGGCCTTGGTTTATACAGTCTCATCCTAAGGACCGGTCTCCACTTCCCGCAGTAGGATTAGAACCCGCAATGTAAGTATTGACTGCTTACATCGCAACTCTAGAGCAGACGCTCTAACAACTGTGCCACACGGGCGACTTGAAGGAAGAAAAAGCACTATAAAATAGTTTTCTAGTATGCATTGGAAATTTTTTTAATTGTTCGTAAAGTAAATATTTTATATTTAAGAGTTTTGCAAATTGCATCTACATGACTAGTATACTGTAGAATAATGGTCAATGCGAACACCTAGAAATTTGTGCATTTCTACATTTTCAAGGGGATGACCGGAAAGTTGTAAATGAAAATTAAGTTTTTCTAATTTAGATTTCTTTTGTTGGGTTCCCATTAATTAATATACACTTTGGTTTATCAGTATTTATGATCATCTGATTTGTTGACACTTTTTTTGTATTTGATTGAGTTCATGATGTAGAGTTCTTTCAAATGTGAAATACTACATGTTTTAGATTCTGTCTTATATAATATTTGTAACAACTTTTAACAATATCAAAAAAGAATGTATGCTTAAGCTAATGTTATTTAATCTATCAAATCTAACTTAGTTTCAGTCAAAGTATACCACTTCAGATACCACATTTAGGTTATGGAAATTCTTCTGAAATAAATTGTACATGTATGCCATCGGATATTACTCTTATGGTTCAGTTAATATATTAATTAAGAAATAAGGTATCAGTTTTGAGCTTTATTGGCATGTAAAACGGGTTGGTCACGTGATCAATCCCATAAAAGGGCCTTATAGAAGATTTGATCAAGTGCCAACCCCCGTTTTACATCCCCATAAAACTAAAGAGACTGATATCTTATATCTTATATTTACATTTGTGACTTATTTATTACAAATAGTAATGTACTTTAGTAAAGTTTGTAATCCATGAATATTTTTTTAAAGCTCAAAGGTATAAATTAAATTTTTTGATAACGTCGACCGCTTATGACTTCACTATGAAATTATGTAGACGGCTTATGACTTAACAATCAATTTATGGTCACATGACGAACGTGTTTTACGGAGATGTAAGAAGGCCTCGTCTAAATAGAGTTATATAAAGGAAAGCATTTGCAAATGTTAATATTTCAAAATATTTTTAGTTTGTTTTCAGGTACGATGTTTTTTTATCGTGTTTTAATATGTTTAATCTAAGGTAGATAATTTTTTTTTTATCATTGCCACTTAGACTTAAGATAGACGATACGGAAGATTAGAATGAAATAGATATATATTATTATAATAGTAACTTGATCCGATGGGTCGTATCAATATGGAGATAACAGGCGTGGACCATCAGATCAAACGAGACGCAAAGAGTCGAGTTTATTCTAATGATCCGTGCCTGTCAACGAGACGTCATACGATTCTGATAAAGTTACTGTTATGTTGAAAATATTAGTATACCCCCCCCCCCCCTCCTTATAAATTAAGTTATATAAATCTTAGAGATCAATTATATAATATTTATCCATAAAACAGAGCATACTTACAAGGGACTTTTTGACGTGCAAGAATAATAACGTCATGTTTCTGGATACTACGTCATCAGTTTCATAGAGTGGTGATATAGAATCAGAAAATCACTGTGTGGTGATCCGTAAAGTCGGATCACGATGCCATGTGATTGCGTAAAATCAACAGTAGAATTGAGTGATACACAATTAGGTATAAAACTAATACCATTTTATAAGATCTTTTTCTCAAGAACAGCAATCGTCTGAGCGATCTTACCCGATGTCAGCAATTTGAGTTTATATCATTTGTAGAAATGCGTAGATTTTCACCTATCTCTACAGGAAGCCGTTTCTTGTTTGGTGAAAATTTGAACCAATTATTTCAAGAGAAATTGCTTCGACAGTTCCTTGACATAGTATGCCACTTAGATCTTTTCTTTATCCAACCTTTCTTCCATAGGTGCTTGCTTCGTAAACCGAACACCCTAACCTATTTTTTTACCACAAGACACATGTGCCTGAGTCAATTTCAGGCATCCCGTCTTTAAGTTCCTGTTTTGTTAATATATCAATCATTAACCTACTTTGAAATGACATCGTTTGCTTCTTACATGATGTCTTACGTTGTATCGAAGTATTTTTTTTTTTTAGGAAAAATGAGTGGTTTACAAAAAAGAGGCTTGACAAAGGACTTCTGAATAGATTTAATTGACGACAAAAAGGCTCACAAAGTGGACGATGCCATTTCAAAGTAGGTAAATGATTGATACATTATCAAAACGGGAACTTAAAGCGGGGGTGCATGAAATTGATTTAGGTACCTTGTGCTAAAGAAAAGTAGGTTACCCTATATACAGAACAAGTACCTGTGTTATTTCTTTTATTGTCAGTCCAAAATTATTCATGTCTTCCAGATACATGTACCTATGATTTTTTTCTTTACCTACATATTAGTCATTGAAAGAGAGAAAAAATGCTACATGTTAGTCATTGAAAGAGAGAAAAAAAACCTTTGTTTTCAAAACATATCGTTAAGATCAATTAGTGTCCATATTTGTCACATATTTGGTCATATCGTAGATAATACTAATGAGATGCAGATTATTTCAAATGTATACGTATAATTGCGTGAAATTTGTACGAAATTTCACTTTATGAGTTTTTAATATTTTCTTCCATATTAGATTAGAAAAGCAAGTATCTACCAATTTGTTATAAATTGCTGGATCACGTATTTATAACAATAAGTTAATTACATACCCATTACTTTCTTGATGGGCTGTGTTCTCCATGTCTTCCTCATGTTTTCGTTTTCTTCCTAAAGAATATTTGTTTTGTTTTCAAATATTCTTTAAAGGAACTGAGATGTTTTGTATCATTAAATTAAATTTCGATTAATGCACACTTTTTGCTTTACCTTGTTCTAACTGTGTAAGTCTCGTTTCAATATTTTCCAGACGATTGCTATCAGTAGTGAACACGTCCTCAATCTGTTCTATATAATTTACCCCAATGAAAAAAGGAGACGTGCGATCTTGTATACGTTTACTTATTTCAATTAAATCATTTTTTACTTCTTCTAACTTGGCTTCAGTGATTTCCTCTTCAACAGCTTCATGATAATATTTATTTCGATAAAGTATTATTCGCTTCAAATCATCGCAAGTAGTTGTGTGTTTCTTCTTAAGCATTGACGTATTTTCCCATCGAGTTGTTGGCCCGTCCAAACTGATGTATTCGCCGAGGTTTCGAAATATTTTGTATATTAAGGAAATATCAAATCTATATATGATATTGTTCAGATTTGAATATAAGCAATTGGTCCTTATTGAGGAAATCTTTGATTTCATTGGTTTTTTTCATGAGATCCTTTGGCGCTATTTTTAACTCTAACAACTTCTGAAAAGATTTTGTTATCACATCTATAGCAATGTAAATTCTTAATTTACGTTCTTGATGTCTTGTTCATATCGATGGTACTAATCTTCAATTTCCATTCGTCTAATAAAAAATTTCTGAAAATAAATTACAAAATATCATTAAATAGCCATATTTATTGTAAAGACGTTACATTCCTACTTAAAGCTGACATGCATCGTTAAAAACGCTAAATGTTTATCTATGTACGATTTGTTTCATACCAATTACAGCCGTATTCGGCCATATTTCCTTCAGGTAGCTTCTTCAGTAACGATATATCTCCAATGCACCTATTACTTAAGACTTATTTTTAACTACTAAATTTAAGGACAATAGTAATTTTGATTTGTGAATAAAAAGTTATTTGCATTTTCATTTCACTCAAATAAAATACAAGTGAGATTTCAATTTTTGAAATTTTCCCTTACCAAATAAACTGATCGACAGGCACCAGTGTTCAAGTGCTATACAGTGAAATTTTTCTCTGTAGAGTTATCAATGAATTACATAACTTATGAGATGCAGTATTCAGGTAGATGTGTGTATCACTGCGTTCGACGTGTTTTCTCGTCCCGCGTACATGTATGTTCTTCCTGTACATGAATTCAAACCGTATTAGTTTTCATCTACATTGCATCAAATGCATTCACAAATCATTTACTTCTCAGTATAGTTCTTGTTTTTGTTTGATTTTAACTTTTCAAACATGTTTTGGTCAGTTTAAGGTCTGCCTACAAATGATATCAGAGTTGTGTGCATGTCGACAGCCAGGCTAGAAAATCACTAGAGTGTTATAAATACACCAGGTACGGGTACATGTAGCGACAGGTTTTGAAATAAATATGACGGAATAGAAGTCATATGGAGGAATAAAGGCGAATTAAATTGTAGTAAGTCGTAGAAGGATGAAAAATAATGCCTATTTAAGAACTAGAGTTCATATCAGCTTTAAGTGATCGGCGGATAAGCGAGTTTGTAAATTTTGAATTAGACATTTCTCCTTTTATAAACACAGATAAAAATATTTCTGAATATAATAAAATTACTCCAAATAAGAAACAGTTGAGTATAACTACTTGCAAAGTAAATTAAATGATATGTTACGAATTTACTACCTGCAGAACTGTAGTTCTCTGCCTGAGAAAATTCGGACAGATAAAGCAGAGAGCTACATATCTAAACATAGTAAAAACCTTCGATTTACGCCGGCTATTTTTTTTTCGCTCATTACATGTATTTTATCGTGTATTTTATACTTTCCCCAGCTATGAAAATAATTTTAAATGGTATTTAATAATAAATCATACACTCAACTTCAATTCCTGATCATTCCTTACCTCTCAACTCTAACAAATAGCTGTTTGTGGTTACGGACGTCGAAATAGAACTCTTTTAAACCGACATTACAAAACTTTATACAGGACTGTTTTGGACGGATAAAAGGTAAACAAAGTATCAAATATAAGAGTTAAATATATAAATTATCATAGGATACCATTCTAAAAACTAGAAAAAACTTAAACTATACGAAATAAATACCTAATTTAGCGACAAAAAATCGTCAGCGTAAATCGAAGGTTTTTACTTTGCTTGGATATGTAGCTCTCAGCTTTGTCTGTCCGAATTTTCTCAAGCAGAGAGCTACAGTTTAAATGTAAAACAAGATGTGTTTGTGAAACACTGATGCCCCCGTATGGCAACACAGCAATGATTAAACTTTTCTTAAATTCAAATTTAATTAATTGGTTCTTAAAGTAGGGTATTCTCACTGGATAAGCATTGTGAAATATGAAAGTGGACCAATGTTAAAGGTTTTAATAAGCACAAAAATCTCCAAGGTCAAGGTCAAAAGGTCAAGGTAATTGGTATTCAATGAAAGGTCTTGCCACATAGAATACTTATGTAGAGTATGGAAGCCATAGCCCTAATCCCGTGCATAAATTATGGCCAATGTTAAAATTTTCAAGGTCAAAAGGTCAGAGTTCTTGTTATTGAACGAAAGTGAAAGGTCTTGTCACTAGGATTAAATATATGATGTATGAAAGCACTAGCACTAACTCTTTAAAAGTTATGGTCAAGGTTTTTAAAGTATGTCAAACTCGTAAGGCAAGGTCAAAAGATCAAAATGCTTGGTATCCAATAAAGGGTCTTCTCAAAAGAATTACATATATGAATATGAAACCCTTTCCCTGACCGTTCAAAAGTTATTGCCATTAAAGTTTTTTCACAGGTACGGAGGTCAAGGTCAAAGGGTCAAGGTTGTTGAAATCCAATGCAAGTCTTTCAACAAAGAATACATTAATTTGTGATTTATAAATGTCCTGGTATCCACTGTTCAAAAGATATGGCCAAAGTAAAAGTTTAAAATTTTGGTCAAAAGTTGGTCAAACTTCAAGGTCATGGTCAAAAGATCAAATTTGGTGGTACCCAAAGAAAGGTCTTGTCACAAGGAATGCACATGTGAAATATGAAAGTCATGCCTCCACTAAATCAAAAGTTATGGGCAAGGTTAAAGTTTTGCGGACATGCAGACAAACAGACAGACAGACTGACAGACGGACGGACAGACATACACGACAATAACTATATACCCCCGAAACCTCGTTTACAGGGGGTATTAAACTTAATCAAGTTTACAGGTTTACTTCAAAATGATAATAAAAAAAAAACAGGCAAAAGCTGTTTCCTTTGCCGACAGTGTTTTCTTTTGAAAATCATTTAAACCAATAAAATGCGAAACTCAAATATGTATAGCGATGTGTTCTTTAATTGTTACATTAATAACAAATGTATAAATTAATTTTGTTATCTGGTTCTGTCACGATCAGTAATAATTATTTCCATGCATATAGCATCTGGCAGATTTAACGAAGTGATGGAATGAAATGTTTACAAATCAAATACAATGACAATGGACCGCCATCAATGATCATGCCAAACACAAATACACAAATGTTATAGCACGCAGAACACACACACAACATGTATACATATACGATTTACAATACATATTTGTTATCACGCTTCTTGCAGAACTGTAGCGTTATGTTTTTTTATGCATGTATTAGTCTTTGATCATAACGCTTCAGATCCAGTAATGCAAAAAATGACACATTTTCAAAGTATTATGTATACTTTATATACCTCCCAAACCTTTGTAGTCGTCTCTACATGCGAAAAACTCGATTGAATTAGAATTTTCTGCAATCCCTCAGACAATTTAAATCAAGCCACTTTAGCGCATGTAAAAGGTTGAAAAGAGGATAAAATATACAGTAATTAGTGGATAAACATAAGATGATTTACTCCCAAACAGTGCGCAAATAATTTTTTGTTTGATATAATTTCTTAATCTTTTTTTCTTTACTTTTATTTAAGCGGTATTAGAATAATTGCTATGAAAATTACATGTACATACCCTACCTCTTTCTCCCAGTCAACAGTCCTACATTGTACAGTGCATATTTTTATGCTATATAGCCAGTATAATTTTTTATCTAACAAACTTATCTGGACTTCAGAAAAGGTAAATATTTGAAATAAGTTATCATTTGCCTTTACAAAAAAAAATCACCCTGATATAAGACAGGTTTGATTATCTGCATC